>NW_025728278.1:0-50000 GCF_021461385.2 Schistocerca piceifrons
GATGCAATTTCTGTGTTTCATGGGCAATGTGAATGTCCCAGGGATACAATAAACCAGCACTGGTGCATCGGAATCAAATACAGGTCTCCCTGGAGCTGCTCAACCCACA
Organism: Schistocerca piceifrons; assembly: GCF_021461385.2. NCBI lineage: Eukaryota > Metazoa > Arthropoda > Insecta > Orthoptera > Acrididae > Schistocerca > Schistocerca piceifrons. Next base: position 110 of record NW_025728278.1, read on the forward strand.
ACCACTTAGAAAACTCAAACTTCTTGTACTTAAGTCGGCATTGTCCCGTTTGTATTCAATCTCGATGCAATTTCTGTGTTTCATGGTCATTGTGAAAGTCCGTTGGAGATAGTAAACCTGCGTTGGTGCATCGGAATCTACTACTGGTCTCCCCGGAGCCGCTCAAAGCACAAACTCTTAGAAGATTCACTCTTCTTGTACTTAACTCAACATTGTATATTCTGTATTGGGCCCATGCAATTTCTGTGTTTCATGGTCAATGTGATGGTCCAAGGGATACAGTAAACCAGTACTGGTGCATCGGAATCTAATACTGGTCTCCCAGGAGCCGCTCAAATCACAAACTCTTAGATGATTAACTCTCCTTGTATTGAAGTCGGCAGTCCCTTATGTATTCAATCCCGATGCAATTTCTGTGTTTCATGGTCAACGTGAAGGTCCAACGGATACAGTAAACCTGCACTGCTGCATCGGAATGTAATACTGGTCTCCAAGGAGCCGCTCAAAGCACAAACGCTTCGAAGATTCACTGTTCTTCTACTTAAGTCGGCATTGTGCCTTATGTACTCAATCCCGAGCAATTTCTATGTTTCATGGTCAATGTGAAGGTCCAAGGGATACAGTAAACCTCCGCAGGTGCATCGGAATCTAATACTGGACACCCAGGAGCAGCTGAAAGCTCAAACTCTTAGAAGATTCACTCTTCTTGTACTTCAGTCGGCAATGTCCCTTATGTATTCCATCCCGATGCAATTTCTGTGTTTCATGGTCAATGTGAAGGTCCAAGGGATACAGTAATGCAGCACTGGTGCATCGGATTCGAACACTGGTCTCAAAGGAGGCGCTCAAAGCACTTACTCTTAGAAAATTCACTCTTCTTGTACTTAAGTTTAACATTGTGTATTTTGTATTCAATCCCGATGCAATTTCTGTGTTTCATGGTCAATGTGAAGGTCCAATGGATACAGTAAACCTGCAGTGGTGCATCGGAATCTAATACTGGTCTCCCAGGAGACGCTCAAAGCACAAACCCTTAGAAGATTCACTCTTCTTGTACTTAAGTCGGCATTGTCCCTTTTGTATTCAATCCCGATGCAATTTCTGTGTTTCATGGTCAATGTGAAGATCCAAGGGATACAGTAAACCTGCACTGGTGCATCGGAATCTAATACTGGTCTCCCAGGAGCCGCTCAAAGCACAAACTCTTAGATGATTAACTCTTCTTGTACTTAAGTCGGCAGTCCCTTTTGTATTCAATCCCGATGCAATTTCTGTGTTTCATGGTCAATGTGCAGGTCCAAGGGATACAGTAATCCTGCATTGGTGCATCGTATTCTAATACTGGTCTCCCATGAGCCGCTCAAATCACAAACTTGTAGAAGATTCACTCTCCTCGTACTTAAGGCGTCAATGTCCCATTTGTATTCAATCCCGATGCATTTTCTGTGTTTCATGGTCAAACTGAAGGTCCAAGGGATAGAGTAAACCAGCACTCGTGCATCGAAATCTAATACTGGTCTCCCAGGAGCCGCTCAAACCACAAACCCTTAGGAGATTCACTAATCTTGGACTTAAGTCGGCATTGTCCCTTATGTATTCCATCCCGATGCAATTTCGGTGTTTCATGGTCAATGTGAAGGTCCAATGGAAACAGTAAGCCTGCACTGGTGCATCGGAAACTAATACTGGTCTCCGAGGAGTCGCTCAAAGCACAAACTCTTAGAAAATTCACTCTTCTTGAACTAAATTTGGCATTGTGCACTCTGTATTCAATCCCGATGCAATTTCTGTGTTTCATGGTCAATAAGGATGTCCAAGGGATACAGTATACCAGCACTGGTGGATTGGAATCGAATACTGGTCTCCCAGGTGCCGGTCAAAGCACAAACTCTTAGAGTTTCACTCTTGTTGCACTTAAGTCGGCATTGCGCATTTTGTATTCAATCCCCATGCATTATCTGTGTTTCATGGTTAATGTGAAGGTCCTAGGGCTACAGTGAACCTGCACTGGTACATCGGAATCTAATTCTGGTCTCCGAGTAGCTGCTCAGAACAGAAACTCTTATAAGATTCACTCTTCTTGTCCTTAAGTCAGCATTGTGCATTTTGTATTCAATCCAGATGCAATACCTGTGTCTCATGGTCAATGTGAAGGGCCAAGGGATACAGTAAACCAGCACTGGTGCAACGGAATCTAATGATGATCTCCCAAGAGTCGCTCAAAGCACAAACTCTTAGAAGATTCACTCTTCTTGTTCTTAAGTCGGCATTGAGTATTATGTATTCAATCCCGATACAATATCTGTGTCTCATCGTCAATGTGAAGGTACAAGGGATACAGTTAATCTACACTTGTGAATCGGAATCTAATACTGCTCCGCCAGGAGCCGATCAAAGCACAAACCCGTAGAAGATTCACTCTTCTTGTACTTACCTCGGCATTGTCCATTTTGTATTCAATGCCGATGCAATTTCTGTGTTTCATGGTCAATGTGAAGGTCGAAGGGATACAGTAAACCTGCACTGGTGCATCGGAATCGAACACTGGTCTCTTAGGAGCCGCTCAAAGTACAAACTCTTAGAAAATTCACCCTTTTTGGACTTAAGTTGGCATTGTGTATTTTGTATTCAATCCCGATGCAAATTCTTTACATCATGGTTAAGTTGAAGGTCAAGGGATACAGAAAACCAGCACTGGTGCATGGGAATCTAATACTGGTCTCCCAGCAGCTGCTCTACGAACATACTCTTAGAAAATTCACTCTTCTTGTACTGTAGTAGGAATTGTCCCTTTTGTATACAATTTCGATTCAATATCTGTGTTTCCTGGTCAATAAAAAGGTCCAAGGTATACAGTAAACCTGCACTGGTGCATCGGAATCTAATACTGTTCTTCCAGGAGCCGCTCAAAGCACAAACTCTTAGAAGATTCGCTCTTCTGGTACTTAAGTCGGCATTGTCCCTCTTGCATTCCATCCTGATGCAATTTCTGTGCTTCATGGTCAATGTAAAGGTCCAAGGGATACGGTAAAACTGCACTGGTCATCGGAATCTAATACTGGTCTCCTAGGAGCCGCTCAAAGCACAGACCCTTAGAAGATTCACTCTTCTTGTACATAAGTCGTTATTGTCCCTTTTGCATTCAATCCCGATGCAATTTCTGCGTTTCATGGTCAATGAGAATGTCCAACGGATACAGTAAACCTGCACAGGTGCATCGGAATTTAACACTGGACACCCAGGAGCCGCTCAAAGCTCAAACTCTTAGAAGATTCACTGTTCTTGTACCTAAGTCGGCATTGTCCCTTATGTATTCCATCCCATTGCAATGTCTGTGTTTCATGGTCAATGTGAAGGTCCAAGGGATACAGTAAACCTGCACAGGTGCATCGGAATCTAATATTGGACACCCAGGTGCCACTCAAAGCTCAAACTCTTAGAAGTTTCACTCTTCTTGTACTTCAGTCGACATTGTCCCTTATGTATTCAATCCCGAGCAATTTCTGTGTTTCATGGTCAACGTGAAAGTCCAAGGGATACAGTATAGCTGCACTGGTGCATCGGAATGGAACACTGGTCTCTGAGGAGCCGCTCAAAGCACAAACTCTTAGGAAATTAACTCTTCTTGTACTTAAGTTGGCATTGTGTATTTTGTATTCAATCACGATGCAAAATCTGTGCTTCATGGTCAAATTGAAGGTCCAAGGGATACAGAAAACCTGCACTGGTGCATCGGAATCTAATACTGGTCTCCCAGCAGCTGCTCTACCCACATAGTCTTAGAAATTTCACTCTTCTTTTACTTTAGTCGGAATTGTCCCCTTTTGTATACAATTTCGATGCAATTTCTGTGTTTACTAGTCAATAAAAATTTCCAAGGTATACAGTAAACCTGCACTGGTGCATCGGAATCTAATACTGTTCCTCCAGGAGCCGCTCAAAGACAATCACTTAGAAGATTCGCCCTTCTGTTACTTAAGTCGGCATTGTCCCTCTTGTATTCAATCCCGATGCAATTTCTGTGTTTAATGGCAAATGTGAAGGTCCAAGTGGTTCAGTAAACCTGCACTGGTGCTTTGGAATCTAATACTGGTCTCCCAGGAGCCGCTCGAAGCACAAACTCTTAGAAAATTCACTCTTCTTGTACTTATGTCGGGATTGTCCCTTTTGTATTCAATCCCGATGCAATTTCTGTGTTTCATGGGGAATGTGAAAGTCCCAGGGATACAGTAAACCAGCACTGGTGGATCGGAATCTAATATAGGTCACACTGGAGCTGCTCAACCCACAACCTCTTAGAAAACTCACACTTCTTGTACTTAAGTTGGCATTGTCCCGTTTGTATTCAATCTCGATGCAATTTCTGTGTTTCATGGTCATTGAGAAAGTCCGAGGGACACAGTAAACCTGCGTTGGTGCATCGGAATCTACGACTGGTCTCCCCGGAGCCGCTCAAAGCACAAACTCTTAGAAGATTCACTCTTCTTGTACTTAAGTCGGCATTGTTCCCTTGGTATTCAATCCCGATTCGATTTCGGTGTTTCATGGTCAATCTGGAAGTCAAAGGGATACAGCAAACCTGCACTGGTGAATCGGAATTTAATACTGGTCTCCCAGGAGCTGCTCAAATCACAAATTATTAGAAGAATCACTCTTCTTGTACTTAAGTCAACATTGTATTTTTTGTATTGGGCCCCATGCAATTTCTGTGTTTCATGGTCAATGTGAAGGACCAAGGGATACAGTAAACCAGTACTGGTGCAACGGAATCTAATACTGGTCTCCAGGAGCCGCTCAAATCACAAACTTTTAGATGATTAACTCTCCTTGTATTGAAGTCGGCAGTCCCTTATGTATTCAATCCCGAGCAATTTCTGTGTTTCATGGTCAATGTGAAGGTCCAAGGGATACAGTAAACCTCCTCAGGTGCATCGTAATCTAATACTGGACACCGAGGAGCCGCTCAAAGCTCAATATCTTAGAAGATTCACTCTTCTTGTACTTCAGTCGGCAATGTCTCTTATGTATTCCATCCCGATGCAATTTCGGTGTTTCATGGTCAATGTGAAGGTCCAAGGGATACAGTAAACCAGCACTGGTGCATCGGATTCGAACACTGGTCTCCAAGGAGGCGCTCAAAGCACTAACTCTTAGAAAATTCACGCTTCTTATGCTTAAGTTTAACATTGTGTATTTTGTATTCAATCCCGATGCAATTTCTGTGTTTCATAGTCAATGTGAAGGTCCAATGGATACAGTAAACCTGCAGTGGTGTATCGGAATGTAATACTGGTCTCCCAGGAGACGCTCAAAGTACAAACCCTTAGAAAATTCACTCTTCTTGTACTTAAGTCGTCATTGTCCCTTTTGTATTCAATCCCGATGCAATTTCTGTGTTTCATGGTCAATGTGAAGGGCCAAGGGATACAGTAAACCTGCTCTGGTGCATCGGTATCTAATACTGGTCTCCCAGGAGCCGCTCGAAGCACAAACTCTTAGATGATTACCTCTTCTTGTACTTAAGTCGGCAGTCCTTTTTGTATTCAATCCTGATGCAATTTCTGTGTTTCAAGGTCAATGTGAAGGTCCAAGGGATACAGTAATCCTGCATTGGTCCATCGGATTCTAAAACTGGTCTCCCATGAGCCGCTCAAATCACAAACTCTTAGAAGATTCACTCTTCTTGTATTTAAGTTGTCATTGTCCCTTTTGTATTCATTTCCGATGCGTTTTCTGTGTTTCATGGTCAATGTGAAGGTCCAATGGATACAGTAAACCTGCACTGGTGCATCGGAATCTAATACTGGTCTCCCAGGAACCGCTCAAAACACAAACTCTTAGAATATTAACTCTTTTTGTACTTAAGTCGGCATTGTCCCTTTTGTATTCAATCCCGATGCAATTTCTGTGATTTATGGTCAATGTGAAGGTCCAAGCGATACAGTAAACCTGCACCGGTGTATCGAAATCTAACACTGGTCTCCCAGGAGCCGCTTGAAGCACAAATTCTTAGAAAATTCACTCTTCTTGTACTTAAGTCGGCATTGTCCCTTTTGTATTCAATCCCATGCAATTTCTGTGTTTCATGGTCAATGTGAAGGTCCAAGAGGTACAGTAAACCTGCACTGGTACAAAGGAATCTAATACTGGTCTCCCAGGAGCCACTCAGAGCAGAAAATCTTAGAAGATTCACTCTTCTTGTACTTAAGTCGGCATTGTGCCTCTTGTCTTCAATCCCGATGCATTTTCTGTGTTTCATGGTCAATGTGAAGGTCCCTGGGATACAGTAAACCTGCACAGATGCATCGGAATCTAATACTGGACTTTCAGGATCCGCTCAAAGCTCAATTTCTTAGAAGATTCACTCTTCTTGTACTTAAGTCGGCATTGTGCCTTTTGTATTCAATCCCGATGCAATTTCTGTGCTTCATGGTCAATGTGAAGGTCCAAAGGATACAGTAAAACTGTACTGGTGAATCGGAATCTAATACTGGTCTCACAGGAGCCGCTCAAATCACAAAATCTTAGATGATTAACCCTTCTTGTACTTAAGTCGGCATTGTTCCTTTTGTATTCAATCCCGATGCAATTTCTGTGTTTCATGGTCAATGTGAAGGTCCAACGGATACAGTAAACCTGCACTGGTGCATCGGAATCTAGTACTGGTCTCCCAGGAGACGCTCAAAGCACAAACCCTTCGAAGATTCACTGTTCTTGTACTAAAGTCGGCATTGTGTCTTATGTATTCAATCCCGAAAATTTCTGTGTTTCATGATCAATGTGAAGGTCCAAGGGATACAGTAAACCTCCACAGGTGCATCGGAATCTAATACTGGACACCTTGGAGCCGCTCAAAGCTCAAACTCTTAGAAGATTCACTCTCTTTGTACTTCAGTCGGCAATGTCCCATATGAATTGCATCCCAATGCAATTTCTGTGTTTCATGGTCTACGTGAAGGTCCATGGGATACAGTAAACCTGCACTGGTGCATCGGATTCGAACACTTGTCTCCAAGGAGGCGCTCAAAGCACAAACCCTTAGAAAATTCACTCTTCTTGTACTTAAGTTGGCATTGTGTATTTTGTATTCAATGCCGATGCAAATTCTGTGTTTCATGGTCAAATTGAAGGTCCAAGGGATACAGTAAACCTGCACAGGTGCATCGGAATCTAATATTGGACACCCAGGTGCCACTCAAAGCTCAAACTCTTAGAAGTTTCACTCTTCTTGTACTTCAGTCGACATTGTCCCTTATGTATTCAATCCCGAGCAATTTCTGTGTTTCATGGTCAACGTGAAGGTCCAAGGGATACAGTATAGCTGCACTGGTGCATCGGAATGGAACACTGGTCTCTGAGGAGCCGCTCAAAGCACAAACTCTTAGGAAATTAACTCTTCTTGTACTTAAGTTGGCATTGTGTATTTTGTATTCAATCACGATGCAAAATCTGTGCTTCATGGTCAAATTGAAGGTCCAAGGGATACAGAAAACCTGCACTGGTGCATCGGAATCTAATACTGGTCTCCCAGCAGCTGCTCTACCCACATAGTCTTAGAAATTTCACTCTTCTTTTACTTTAGTCGGCATTGTCCCCTTTTGTATACAATTTCGATGCAATTTCTGTGTTTACTAGTCAATAAAAATTTCCAAGGTATACAGTTAACCTGCACTGGTGCATCGGAATCTAATACTGTTCCTCCAGGAGCCGCACAAAGGCAATCACTTAGAAGATTCGCCCTTCTGTTACTTAAGTCGGCATTGTCCCTCTTGTATTCAATCCCGATGCAATTTCTGTGTTTAATGGCAAATGTGAAAGTCCAAGGGGTTCAGTAAACCTGCACTGGTGCTTTGGAATCTAATACTGGTCTCCCAGGAGCCCCTCGAAGCACAAACTCTTAGAAAATTCACTCTTCTTGTACTTATGTCGGGATTGTCCCTTTTGTATTCAATCCCGATGCAATTTCTGTGTTTCATGGGGAATGTGAAAGTCCCAGGGATACAGTAAACCAGCACTGGTGCATTGGAATCTAATATAGGTCTCACTGGAGCTGCTCAACCCACAACCTCTTAGAAAACTCACACTTCTTGTACTTAAGTTGGCATTGTCCCGTTTGAATTCAATCTCGATGCAATTTCTGTGTTTCATGGTCATTGAGAAAGTCCGAGGGACACAGTAAACCTGCGTTGGTGCATCGGAATCTACGACTGGTCTCCCCGGAGCCGGTCAAAGCACAAACTCTTAGAAGATTCACTCTTCTTGTACTTAAGTCGGCATTGTTCCCTTGGTATTCAATCCCGATTCGATTTCGGTGTTTCATGGTCAATCTGGAAGTCAAAGGGATACAGCAAACCTGCACTGGTGAATCGGAATTTAATACTGGTCTCCCAGGAGCCGCTCAAATCACAAACTATTAGAAGAATCACTCTTCTTGTACATAAGTCAACATTGTATTTTTTGTATTGGGCCCCATGCAATTTCTGTGTTTCATGGTCAATGTGAAGGACCAAGGGATACAGTAAACCAGTACTGGTGCAACGGAATCTAATACTGGTCTCCAGGAGCCGCTCAAATCACAAACTTTTAGATGATTAACTCTCCTTGTATTGAAGTCGGCAGTCCCTTATGTATTCAATCCCGAGCAATTTCTGTGTTTCATGGTCAATGTGAAGGTCCAAGGGATACAGTAAACCTCCTCAGGTGCATCGTAATCTAATACTGGACACCCAGGAGCCGCTCAAAGCTCAATATCTTAGAAGATTCACTCTTCTTGTACTTCAGTCGGCAATGTCTCTTATGTATTCCATCCCGATGCAATTTCGGTGTTTCATGGTCAATGTGAAGGTCCAAGGGATACAGTAAACCAGCACTGGTGCATCGGATTCGAACACTGGTCTCCAAGGAGGCGCTCAAAGAACTAACTCTTAGAAAATTCACGCTTCCTATGCTTAAGTTTAACATTGTGTATTTTGTATTCAATCCCGATGCAATTTCTGTGTTTCATAGTCAATGTGAAGGTCCAATGGATACAGTAAACCTGCAGTGGTGCATCGGAATGTAATACTGGTCTCCCAGGAGACGCTCAAAGTACAAACCCTTAGAAAATTCACTCTTCTTGTACTTAAGTCGGCATTGTCCCTTTTGTATTCAATCCCGATGCAATTTCTGTTTCATGGTCAATGTGAAGGGCCAAGGGATACAGTAAACCTGCTCTGGTGCATCGGTATCTAATACTGGTCTCCCAGGAGCCGCTCGAAGCACAAACTCTTAGATGATTACCTCTTCTTGTACTTAAGTCGGCAGTCCCTTTTGTATTCAATCCTGATGCAATTTCTGTGTTTCAAGGTCAATGTGAAGGTCTAAGGGATACAGTAATCCTGCATTGGTCCATCGGATTCTAAAACTGGTCTCCCATGAGCCGCTCAAATCACAAACTCTTAGAAGATTCACTCTTCTTGTATTTAAGTTGTCATTGTCCCTTTTGTATTCATTTCCGATGCGTTTTCTGTGTTTCATGGTCAATGTGAAGGTCCAATGGATACAGTAAACCTGCACTGGTGCATCGGAATCTAATACTGGTCTCCCAGGAACCGCTCAAAACACAAACTCTTAGAATATTAACTCTTTTTGTACTTAAGTCGGCATTGTCCCTTTTGTATTCAATCCCGATGCAATTTCTGTGATTTATGGTCAATGTGAAGGTCCAAGCGATACAGTAAACCTGCACCGGTGTATCGGAATCTAACACTGGTCTCCCAGGAGCCGCTTGAAGCACAAATTCTTAGAAAATTCACTCTTCTTGTACTTAAGTCGGCATTGTCCCATTTGTATTCAATCCCATGCAATTTCTGTGTTTCATGGTCAATGTGAAGGTCCAAGAGGTACAGTAAACCTGCACTGGTACAAAGGAATCTAATACTGGTCTCCCAGGAGCCACTCAGAGCAGAAAATCTTAGAAGATTCACTCTTCTTGTACTTAAGTCGGCATTGTGCCTCTTGTCTTCAATCCCGATGCATTTTCTGTGTTTCATGGTCAATGTGAAGGTCCCTGGGATACAGTAAACCTGCACAGATGCATCGGAATCTAATACTGGACTTTCAGGATCCGCTCAAAGCTCAATTTCTTAGAAGATTCACTCTTCTTGTACTTAAGTCGGCATTGTGCCTTTTGTATTCAATCCCGATGCAATTTCTGTGCTTCATGGTCAATGTGAAGGTCCAAAGGGTACAGTAAAACTGTACTGGTGAATCGGAATCTAATACTGGTCTCACAGGAGCCGCTCAAATCACAAATTCTTAGATGATTAACCCTTCTTGTACTTAAGTCGGCATTGTTCCTTTTGTATTCAATCCCGATGCAATTTCTGTGTTTCATGGTCAATGTGAAGGTCCAACGGATACAGTAAACCTGCACTGGTGCATCGGAATCTAGTACTGGTCTCCCAGGAGACGCTCAAAGCACAAACCCTTCGAAGATTCACTGTTCTTGTACTTAAGTCGGCATTGTGTCTTATGTATTCAATCCCGAAAATTTCTGTGTTTCATGATCAATGTGAAGGTCCAAGGGATACAGTAAACATCCACAGGTGCATCGGAATCTAATACTGGACACCTTGGAGCCGCTCAAAGCTCAAACTCTTAGAAGATTCACTTTCTTTCTACTTCAGTCGGCAATGTCCCATATGTATTGCATCCCAATGCAATTTCTGTGTTTCATGGTCTACGTGAAGGTCCATGGGATACAGTAAACCTGCACTGGTGCATCGGATTCGAACACTTGTCTCCAAGGAGGCGCTCAAAGCACAAACCCTTAGAAAATTCACTCTTCTTGTACTTAAGTTGGCATTGTGTATTTTGTATTCAATGCCGATGCAAATTCTGTGTTTCATGGTCAAATTGAACGTCCAAGGGATACAGTAAACCTGCACAGGTCCATCGGAATCTAATATTGGACACCCAGGTGCCACTCAAAGCTCAAACTCTTAGAAGTTTCACTCTTCTTGTACTTCAGTCGACATTGTCCCTTATGTATTCAATCCCGAGCAATTTCTGTGTTTCATGGTCAACGTGAAGGTCCAAGGGATACTGTAAAGCTGCACTGGTGCATCGGAATCGAACACTGGTCTCAGAGGAGCCGCTCAAAGCACAAACCCTTAGAAAATTCACTCTTCCTGTACTTAAGTTTTAATTGTGTATTTTGTATTCAATGCCGATGCAAATTCTGTGTTTCATGGTCAAATTGAAGGTCCAAGGGGTACAGAAAACCTGCACTGGTGCACCGGAATCTAATACTGGTCTCCCAGCAGCTGCTCTACCCACATAGTCTTAGAAATTTCACTCTTCTTTTACTTAAGTCGGAATTGTTCCTTTTGTATACAATTTCGATGCAATTTCTGTGTTTACTGGTCAATAAAAATGTCCAAGGGATACAGTAAACCTGCACTGGTGCATCGGAATCTAATACTGGTCTCCCAGGAGCCGCTCGAAACACAAACTCTTAGAAGATTTACTTTTTTAGTACTTATGACTGCATTGTCCCTTTTGTATTCAATCCCGATGCAATCTCTGTGTTTCATGGGCAATGTGAAAGTCCCAGGGATACAGTAAACCAGCACTGGTGCATCGGAATCTAATACTGATCTCCCTGCAGCTGCTCAACCCACAACCTCTTAGAAAATTCACACTTCATGTACTTAAGTCGGCATTGTCCCGTTTGTATTCAATCTCGATGCAGGTTCTGTGTTTCATGGTCATTGTGAAAGTTCGAGGGACACAGTAAACCTGCGTTGGTGCATCGGAATCTAATACTGGTCTCCCCGGAGCCGCTCAAAGCACAAACTATTAGAAGAATTACTCTTCATGTACTTAAGTCAACATTGTATTTTTTGTATTGGGCCCCATGCAATTTCTGTGTTTCATGGTCAATGTGAAGGTCCAAGGGATACAGTAAACCAGTACTGGTGCATCGGAATCTAATACTGGTCTCCCAGGAGCCGCTCAAATCACAAACTCTTAGATGATTAACTCTCCTTGTACTTAAGTCGGCAATCCCTAATGTATTCAATCCCGATGCAATTTGTGTGTTTCATGGTCAATGTGAAGGTCCAACGGATACAGTAAACCTGCACTGCTGCATCGGTATGTAATACTGGTCTGCAAGGAGCCGCTCAAAGCAAAAACGCTTCGAAGATTCACTGTTCTTGTACTTAAGTCGGCATTATGCCTTATGTACTCAATCCCGATGCAATTTCTGTGCTTCATGGTCAATGTGAAGTTCCAAAGGATACAGTAAAACTGTACTGGTGAATCGGAATCTAATACTGGTCTCACAGGAGCCGCTCAAATCACAAAATCTTAGCTGATTAACCCTTCTTGTACATAAGTCGGCATTGTTCCTTTTGTATTCAATCCCGATGCAATTTCTGTGTTTCATGGTCAATGTGAAGGTCCAACGGATACAGTAAACCTGCACTGGTGCATCGGAATCTAGTACTGGTCTCCGAGGAGACGCTCAAAGCACAAACCCTTCGAAGATTCACTGTTCTTGTACTTAAGTCGGCATTGTGTCCTATGTATTCAATCCCGAAAATTTCTGTGTTTCATGATCAATGTGAAGGTCCAAGGGATACAGTAAACCTCCACAGGTGCATCGGAATCTAATACTGGACACCTTGGAGCCGCTCAAAGCTCAAACTCTTAGAAGATTCACTCTCTTTGTACTTCAGTCGGCAATGTCCCATATGTATTGCATCCCAATGCAATTTCTGTGTTTCATGGTCTACGTGAAGGTCCATGGGATACAGTAAACCTGCACTGGTGCATCGGATTCGAACACTTGTCTCCAAGGAGGCGCTCAAAGCACAAACCCTTAGAAAATTCACTCTTCTTGTACTTAAGTTGGCATTGTGTATTTTGTATTCAAGGCCGATGCAAATTCTGTGTTTCATGGTCAAATTGAAGGTCCAAGGGATACAGTAAACCTGCACAGGTGCATCGGAATCTAATATTGGACACCCAGGTGCCACTCAAAGCTCAAACTCTTAGAAGTTTCACTCTTCTTGTACTTCAGTCGACATTGTCCCTTATGTATTCAATCCCGAGCAATTTCTGTGTTTCATGGTCAACGTGAAGGTCCAAGGGATACTGTAAAGCTGCACTGGTGCATCGGAATCGAACACTGGTCTCTGAGGAGCCGCTCAAAGCACAAACCCTTAGAAAATTCACTCTTCTTGTACTTAAGTTGGCATTGTGTATTTTGTATTCAATGCCGATGCAAATTCTGTGTTTCATGGTCAAATTGAAAGTCCAAGGGGTACAGAAAACCTGCACTGGTGCACCGGAATCTAATACTGGTCTCCCAGCAGCTGCTCTACCCACATAGTCTTAGAAATTTCACCCTTCTTTTACTTTAGTCGGAATTGTTCCTTTTGTATACAATTTCGATGCAATTTCTGTGTTTACTGGTCAATAAAAATGTCCAAGGGATACGGTAAACCTGCACTGGTGCATCGGAATCTAATACTGGTCTCCCAGGAGCCGCTCGAAGCACAAACTCTTAGAAGATTTACTTTTTTAGTACTTATGACGGCATTGTCCCTTTTGTATTCAATCCCGATGCAATCTCTGTGTTTCATGGGCAATGTGAAAGTCCCAGGGATACAGTAAACCAGCACTGGTGCATCGGAATCTAATACTGGTCTCCCTGCAGCTGCTCAACCCACAACCTCTTAGAAAATTCACACTTCATGTACTTAAGTCGGCATTGTCCCGTTTGTATTCAATCTCGATGCAGGTTCTGTGTTTCATGGTCATTGCGAAAGTCCGAGGGACACAGTAAACCTGCGTTGGTTCATCGAAATCTAATACTGGTCTCCCCGGAGCCGCACAAAGCACAAACTATTAGAAGAATTACTCTTCATGTACTTAAGTCAACATTGTATTTTTTGTATTGGGCCCCATGCAATTTCTGTGTTTCATGGTCAATGTGAAGGTCCAAGGGATACAGTAAACCAGTACTGGTGCATCGGAATCTAATACTGGTCTCCCAGGAGCCGCTCAAATCACAAACTCTTAGATGATTAACTCTCCTTGTACTTAAGTCGGCAATCCCTAATGTATTCAATCCCGATGCAATTTCTGTGTTTCATGGTCAATGTGAAGGTCCAACGGATACAGTAAACCTGCACTGCTGCGTCGGTATGTAATACTGGTCTCCAAGGAGCCGCTCAAAGCACAAACGCTTCGAAGATTCACTGTTCTTGTACTTAAGTCGGAATTGTGCCTTATGTACTCAATCCGGAGCAATTTCTGTGTTTCATGGTCAATGTGAAGGTCCAAGGGATACAGTAAACCTGCACTGGTGCATCGGAATCTAATACTGGTCTCCCAGGAACCACTCAAAACACAAGCTCTTAGAATATTAACTCCTCTTGTACTTAAGTCGGCATTGTCCCTTTTGTATTTAATCACGAGTCAATGAATGTGATTTATGGTCAATGTGAAGGTCCAACCGACACAGTAAACCTGTACCGGTGTATCGGAATCTAATACTGGTCTCCCAGGAGCCGCTCGAAACACAAATTCTTAGAAAATTCACTCTTTTTGTTCTTAAGTCGGCATTGTCCTTTTGTATTCAATCCCGATGGAATTTCTGTGTTTCATGGTCAATGTGAAGGTCCAAGAAATACTGTAAACCTGCACTGGTACAACGGATTCTAATACTGATCTCCCAGGAGCCGCTCAGAGCAGAAAAAGTTAGAAGATTCACTCTTCTTGTACTTAAGTCGGCATTGTGCCTTTTGCATTCAATCCCGATGCATTTTCTGTGTTTCATGGTCAATGTGAAGGTCCCTGGGATGCAGTAAACCTGCACAGATGCATCGGAATCTAATACTGGACTTTCAGGAGCCGCTCAAAGCTCAAACTCTTAGAAGATTCACTCTTCTTGAACTTAAGTCGGCATTGTGCCTTTTGTATACAATCCCGATGCAATTTCTGTCCTTCATGGTCAATGTGAAGGTCCAAGGGATACAGTAAACCTGCACTGGTGCATCGGAATCTAATACTCGTCTCCCAGGAGCCACTCAAAGCACAAATTCTTAGAAGATTCACTCTTCTTGTACTTAAGTAGGCATTGTTCCCTTTGTATTCAATCCCGATTTTATTTCTGTGTTTCATGGTCAATTTGGAGGTCCAAGGGATACTGTAAACCTGCACTGGTGCATCGGAATTTAAGACTGGTCTCCCAGGAGCCGCTCAAATCACAAACTATTAGAATAATAACCGTTCTTGTACTTAAGTCAACATTGTTTTTTTTTGAATTGGTCCCCATGCAATTTCTGTGTTTCAGGGTCAATTTGAAGGTCCAAGGGATACAGTAAACCTGTACTGGTGAATCGTAATCTAATACTGGTCTCCCAGGAGCCGCTCAAATCACAAAATCTTAGATGATTAACCCTTCTTGTACTTAAGTCGGCATTGTCCCTTTTGTATTCAATCCCGATGCAATTTCCGTGTTTCATGGTCAATGTGAAGGTCCAAGGGATACAGTAAACCTGCAGTTGTGCATCGGAATCTAATTCTGGTCTCCCAGGAGCCGCTCAAAACACAAACTCTTAGAATATTAACTCTTCTTGTACTTAAGTCGGCATTGTCCCTTTGTATTCAATCCCGATGCAATATATGTGACTTATGGTCAATGTGAAGGTTCAAGCGATACAGTAAACCTGCACCAGGTGCATCGGAATTTAAGACTGGTCTCCCAGGAGCCGCTCAAATCACAAACTATTAGAATAATAACCGTTCTTGTACTTAAGTCAACATTGTTTTTTTTTGAATTGGTCCCCATGCAATTTCTGTGTTTCAGGGTCAATTTGAAGGTCCAAGGGATACAGTAAACCTGTACTGGTGAATCGTAATCTAATACTGGTCTCCCAGGAGCCGCTCAAATCACAAAATCTTAGATGATTAACCCTTCTTGTACTTAAGTCGGCATTGTCCCTTTTGTATTCAATCCCGATGCAATTTCCGTGTTTCATGGTCAATGTGAAGGTCCAAGGGATACAGTAAACCTGCAGTTGTGCATCGGAATCTAATTCTGGTCTCCCAGGAGCCGCTCAAAACACAAACTCTTAGAATATTAACTCTTCTTGTACTTAAGTCGGCATTGTCCCTTTGTATTCAATCCCGATGCAATATATGTGACTTATGGTCAATGTGAAGGTTCAAGCGATACAGTAAACCTGCACCATTGTATCGGAATCTAACACTGGTCTCCCAGGAGCCGCTCAAAGCACAAACTCTTGGAAAATTCACTCTTCTTGCACTTAAGTCGGCATTGTCCCTTTTGTATTCAATCCCGATGCAATTTCTCTGTTTCATGGTCAATGTGAACATCCAAGGGATACAGTAAACCTGCACTGGTGCATCGGAATCTAATACTGGTCTTCCAGGAGCCGCTCAAAGCACAAACTCATAGAAGATTCACCCTTCATTTACTTAAGGCGGCATTGTGCCTGTTGTGTTCAATCACGATGCAGTTTCTGTGTTTCATGGTCAATGTGAAGGTCCGAGGGATACAGTAAACCTGCACTGGTGCATCGGATTCTAATTCTGGTCTCCCAGGAGCCGCTTGAAGCACAAATTCTTAGAAAATTCACTCTTCTTGTACTTAAGTCGGCATTGTCCCTTTTGTATTCAATCCCATGCAATTTCTGTGTTTCATGGTCAATGTGAAGGTCCAAGAGGTACAGTAAACCTGCACTGGTACAAAGGAATCTAATACTGGTCTCCCAGGAGCCACTCAGAGCAGAAAATCTTAGAAGATTCACTCTTCTTGTACTTAAGTCGGCATTGTGCCTCTTGTCTTCAATCCCGATGCATTTTCTGTGTTTCATGGTCAATGTGAAGGTCCCTGGGATACAGTAAACCTGCACAGATGCATCGGAATCTAATACTGGACTTTCAGGTTCCGCTCAAAGCTCAAACTCTTAGAAGATTCACTCTTCTTGTACGTAAGTCGGCATTGTGCCTTTTGTATTCAATCCCGATGCAATTTCTGTGCTTCATGGTCAATGTGAAGGTCCAAGGGATACAGTAAAACTGTACTGGTGAATCGGAATCTAATACTGGTCTCACAGGAGCCGCTCAATTCACAAAATCTTAGATGATTAACCCTTCTTGTACTTAAGTCGGCATTGTTCCTTTTGTAATCAATCCCGATGCAATTTCCGTGTTTCATGGTCAATGTGAAGGTCCAACGGATACAGTAAACCTGCACTGGTGCATCGGAATCTAGTACTGGTCTCCCAGGAGACGCTCAAAGCACAAACCCTTCGAAGTATCACTGTTCTTGTACTTAAGTCGGCATTGTGTCTTATGTATTCAATCCCGAAAATTTCTGTGTTTCATGATCAATGTGAAGGTCCAAGGGATACAGTAAACCTCCACAGGTGCATCGGAATCTAATACTGGACACCTTGGAGCCGCTCAAAGCTCAAACTCTTAGAAGATTCACTCTCTTTGTACTTCAGTCGGCAATGTCCCATATGTATTGCATCCCGATGCAATTTCTGTGTTTCATGGTCTACGTGAAGGTCCATGGGATACTGTAAAGCTGCACTGGTGCATCGGAATCGAACACTGGTCTCTGAGGAGCCGCTCAAAGCACAAACCCTTAGAAAATTCACTCTTCTTGTACTTAAGTTGGCATTGTGTATTTTGTATTCAATGCCGATGCAAATTCTGTGTTTCATGGTCAAATTGAAGGTCCAAGGGATACAGTAAACCTGCACAGGTGCATCGGAATCTAATATTGGACACCCAGGTGCCACTCAAAGCTCAAACTCTTAGAAGTTTCACTCTTCTTGTACTTCAGTCGACATTGTCCCTTATGTATTCAATCCCGAGCAATTTCTGTGTTTCATGGTCAACGTGAAGGTCCAAGGGATACTGTAAAGCTGCACTGGTGCATCGGAATCGAACACTGGTCTCTGAGGAGCCGCTCAAAGCACAAACCCTTAGAAAATTCACTCTTCTTGTACTTAAGTTGGCATTGTGTATTTTGTATTCAATGCCGATGCAAATTCTGTGTTTCATGGTCAAATTGAAGGTCCAAGGGGTACAGAAAACCTGCACTGGTGCACCGGAATCTAATACTGGTCTCCCAGCAGCTGCTCTACCCACATAGTCTTAGAAATTTCACTCTTCTTTTACTTTAGTCGGAATTGTTCCTTTTGTATACAATTTCGATGCAATTTCTGTGTTTACTGGTCAATAAAAATGTCCAAGGGATACAGTAAACCTGCACTGGTGCATCGGAATCTAATACTGGTCTCCCAGGAGCCGCTCGAAGCACAAACTCTTAGAAGATTTACTTTTTTAGTACTTATGACGGCATTGTCCCTTTTGTATTCAATCCCGATGCAATCTCTGTGTTTCATGGGCAATGTGAAAGTCCCAGGGATACAGTAAACCAGCACTGGTGCATCGGAATCTAATACTGGTCTCCCTGCAGCTGCTCAACCCACAACCTCTTAGAAAATTCACACTTCATGTACTTAAGTCGGCATTGTCCCGTTTGTATTCAATCTCGATGCAGGTTCTGTGTTTCATGGTCATTGTGAAAGTCCGAGGGACACAGTAAACCTGCGTTGGTGCATCGGAATCTAATACTGGTCTCCCCGGAGCCGCTCAAAGCACAAACTATTAGAAGAATTACTCTTCATGTACTTAAGTCAACATTGAATTTTTTGTATTGGGCCCCATGCAAATTCTGTGTTTCACGGTCAATGTGAAGGTCCAAGGGATACAGTAAACCAGTACTGGTGCATCGGAATCTAATACTGGTCTCCCAGGAGCCGCTCAAATCACAAACTCTTAGATGATTAACTCTCCTTGTACTTAAGTCGGCAATCCCTAATGTATTCAATCCCGATGCAATTTCTGTGTTTCATGGTCAATGTGAAGGTCCAACGGATACAGTAAACCTGCACTGCTGCATCGGTATGTAATACTGGTCTCCAAGGAGCCGCTCAAAGCACAAACGCTTCGAAAATTCACAGTTCCTGTACTTAAGTCGGCATTGTGCCTTATGTACTCAATCCCGAGCAATTTCTGTGTTTCATGGTCAATGTGAAGGTCCAAGGGATACAGTAAACCTGCACTGGTGCATCGGAATCTAATACTGGTCTCCCAGGAACCACTCAAAACACAAGCTCTTAGAATATTAACTCCTCTTGTACTTAAGTCGGCATTGTCCATTTTGTATTTAATCACGAGTCAATGTCTGTGATTTATGGTCAATGTGAAGGTCCAACCGACACAGTAAACCTGTACCGGTGTATCGGAATCTAATACTGGTCTCCCAGGAGCCGCTCGAAACACAAATTCTTTGAAAATTCACTCTTGTTGTACTTAAGTCGGCATTGTCCTTTTGTATTCAATCCCGATGGAATTTCTGTGTTTCATGGTCAATGTGAAGGTCCAAGGGATACTGTAAACCTGCACTGGTACAACGGATTCTATTACTGGTCTCCCAGGAGCCGCTCAGAGCAGAAAAAGTTAGAAGATTCACTCTTCTTGTACTTAAGTCGGCATTGTGCCTTTTGCATTCAATCCCGATGCATTTTCTGTGTTTCATGGTCAATGTGAAGGTCCCTGGGATGCAGTAAACCTGCACTGGTGCATCGGAATCTAATACTCGTCTCCCAGGAGCCACTCAAAGCACAAATTCTTAGAAGATTCACTCTTCTTGTACTTAAGTAGGCATTGTTCCCTTTGTATTCAATCCCGATTTTATTTCTGTGTTTCATGGTCAATTTGGAGGTCCAAGGGATACTGTAAACCTGCACTGGTGCATCGGAATTTAAGACTGGTCTCCCAGGAGCCGCTCAAATCACAAAGTATTAGAATAATAACCGTTCTTGTACTTAAGTCAACATTGTTTTTTTTGTATTGGTCCCCATGCAATTTCTGTGTTTCAGGGTCAATTTGAAGGTCCAAGGGATACAGTAAACCTGTACTGGTGAATCGTAATCTAATACTGGTCTCCCAGGAGCCGCTCAAATCACAAAGTCTTAGATGATTAACACTTCTTGTACTTAAGTCGGCATTGTCCCATTTGTATTCAATCCCGATGCAATATCTGTGTTTCATGGTTAATGCGAAGGTCCAACAGATACAGTAAACCTGTACTGCTGCATCGGAATCTAATACTGGTCTCCCAGGAGCCGCTCAAAGCACAAACCCTTCGATGATTCACTGTTCTTGTACTTAAGTCGGCATTGTCCCTTTTGTTTTCAATCCCGATGCAATTTCCGTGTTTCATGGTCAATGTGAAGGTCCAAGGGATACAGTAAACCTGCACTGGTGCATCGGAATCTAATTCTGGTCTCCCAGGAGCCGCTCAAAACACAAACTCTTAGAATATTAACTCTTCTGGTTCTTAAGTCGGCATTGTCCCTTTGTATTCAATCCCGATGCAATATATGTGACTTATGGTCAATGTGAAGGTTCAAGCGATACAGTAAACCTTCACCGGTGTATCGCAATCTAACACTGGTCTCCCAGGAGCCGCTCAAAGCACAAACTCATAGAAGATTCACCCTTCATTTACTTAAGGCGGCATTGTGCCTGTTGTGTTCAATCACGATGCAGTTTCTGTGTTTCATGGCCAATGTGAAGGTCCGAGGGATACAGTAAACCTGCACTGGTGCATCGGATTCTAATTCCGGTCTCCCAGGAGCAGCTCAAAGCACAAACTCTTAGAAAATTCACTCTTCTTGTACTTAAGTGGGCATTGTCCCTCTTGCATTCAATCCCGACGCAATTTCTCTGCTTTATGGTCAATGTGAAGGTCCAAGGGATACAGTAAATCCACACTGGTGCATTAAAATCTAATACTGGTCTCCCAGGAGCCGCTCAAAGCACAAACTCCTAGAAAATTCACTCTTTTTGTACTTAAATCGGCATTGGCATTTTGTGTTCAATCCCGATGCAATTTCTGGGTTTCAAGGTCAATGTGATGGTCCAAGGGGTACAGTAAACCTGCACTTGTGCATCGCCATCTACTACTGGTCTCCCAGGAGGCGCTCAAAGCACAAACCCCTAGAAGATTCACTCTCCTTGCACTTATGTCGGCTTTGTCCCTTTTGTATTCAATCCCGATGCATTTTCTGTGTTTCATGGTCAATGTGAAAGTCCAAAGGATACAGTAAACCAGCACTGGTGTATCGAAATCTAATACTGGTCTCCCAGGAGCTGCTCAAAGCACAATCTCTTAGGAGATTCACTCTTCTTGTACTTAAGTAGGCATTGTCCATATTGTATTCAATCCCGAATGCAATTTCTGTGTTTCATGGTTTTGTGAAGGTCCAAGGGATACAGTAAAGCTGCACAGGTGCATCGGAATATAATACTGGTAACCCAGGAGCTGCTCAAATCTCAATTCTTAGAAGATTCACTCTTCTTGTACTTAAGTCGGCATTATTTCTTATGAATTCTATCCCGATGCAATTTCTGTGTATCATGGACAATGTGAAGGTCCAAGGGAAACAGTAAGCCTGCACTGGTGCATCGGAATCTAATACTGGTCTCCGAGGAGCCTCTCAAAGCCCAAACTCTTAGAAAATTCACTCTTCATGTACGTAAGTTGGCATTGTGCACTTTGTATTCAATCCCGATGCAATTTCTGTGTTTCATGGTCAATGTGAAGTTCCAAGGGATACAGTAAACCTGCACTGGTGCATCGGAATCTATTACTGGTCTCCGAGGAGCCACTCAAAGCACAAACTCTTAGAAAATTCTCTCTGCTTGTACTTAAGTTGGAATTGTGCATTTTTTTATTCATTCCCGATGCAATTTTTGTGTTTCATGATCAATGTGAAGGTCCAAGGGGTACAGTCAACCTGCACTTGTGCATCGGAATTTAATACTGGTCTCCCAGGAGCCGCTCAAAGTACAATCCCTTAGAAGTGTCACTCTTCTTGTACTTATGTCGGCATTGTCCCTTTTGTATTCAATCCGGATGCAATTTCTGTGTTTCATGGTCAGTGTGAACGTCTAAGGGATACAGTAAACCTGCACAGGTGCATCTGAATCTAATACTAGTCTACCAGGATCCGCTGAAAGCACAAACTCGTAGAAGATTCACTCACCTTGTACTTAAGGCGACAATGTCCCATTTGTATTCAATCCCGATGCATTTTCTGTGTTTCATGGTCAATGTGAAGGTCCAAGGGATACAGTAAACCAACACTGGTGCATCGAAATCTAATACTGGTCTCCCAGGAGCCGCTCAAACCACAAACTCTTAGGAGAATCATTGTTCTTGCACTTAAGTCGGCATTGTCCCTTTTGTATTCACCCCGAATGAAATTTCTGTGTTTCATGGTCAGTGTGAAGATCCAAGGGATACAGTAAACCTAAACAGGTGCATCGGAATCTAATACTGGCCACCCAGGAGCTACTCATAGCTCAAACTCTTAGAAGATTCACTCTTCTTGGACTTAAGTCGGCAATGTCCCTTATGTATTCTATCCCGATGCAATTTCTGTGTTTCATGGTCAATGTGAAGGTCCAAGGGATACAGTAAAACTGCACTGGTGCATCTGAAACTTATACTGGTATCCCAGGAGCCGCTCAAAGCACAAACTCTGAAGATATTCACTCTTCTTGTAATTAAGTCGGCATTCTCCATTTTGTATTCAATACCGATGGAATATCTGTGTTTGATGATCAATATGATGGACCAAGGGATACAGTAAACCTGCACTGGTGCATCGCAACCTAATACTGGACCCCCAGGAGCCGCTCAAATCTCAAACTCTTAGAAGATTCACTCTTTATGTACTTAAGTCGGCATTGTCCCTATGTATTCCATCCCGATGTAATTTCTGTGTTTCATGGTCGATGTGAAGGGCCAAGGGATACAGTAAACCTGCACTGGTGCATCGGAATCTAATACTGGTCTTTGAGGAGCCGCTCAAGTACAAACCCTTAAAAAATTCACTCTTCTTGTACTTAGGGTGGCATTATGCATTTTGTAATCATTCCCGATGCAATTTCTGTGTTTCATGGTCAATGTGAAGGTCCAAGGGATACAGTATACCAGCAGTGGTGCATCTGAATCTAATACTGGACACCCAGGAGCCGCTCAAAGCTCAAACTCTTAGAAGATTCACTCTTTTTGTACTTAAGTCGGCATTGTTCCAATGTATTCCATCCCAATGCAATTTCTGTGTTTCATGGTCAATGGTAAGGTCCGAGGTATACAGTAAACCTGCACTGATGCATCGGAATCTAATTCTGGTCTCCGTGGAGCCGCTCAAAGCACAAGCTCTTAGAAGATTCACTCTTCATGTACTCAAGTCAGCATTGTACATTTTGTATTCAATTCCGATGCGATTTCTGTGTTTCATGGTCAATGTGAAGGTCCAAGGGATACAGCAAACCTGCACTGGTGCATCAGAATCTAATACTGGCCTCCAAGGAGGCGCTCAAAGCACAAACTTTTAGAAAATTCACTCTTCTTGCACTTAAGTTGTCATTGTGCATTTTGTATTCAATCCCGATGCAATTTCTGTGTTTCATGGTCAATGTGAAGTTCCAAGGGATAGAATACACATGCACTGGTG
The DNA here is from genome assembly GCF_021461385.2 of Schistocerca piceifrons. Classification (NCBI taxonomy): domain Eukaryota; kingdom Metazoa; phylum Arthropoda; class Insecta; order Orthoptera; family Acrididae; genus Schistocerca; species Schistocerca piceifrons. The sequence goes on from NW_025728278.1 coordinate 23,743, forward strand.
CATCGGAATCTAATAGTGGTCTCCCAGGACTCGCTCAAAGCACAAACCCTTAGAAGATGCACTCTCCTAGTACTTAAGTCGGCATTGCCCCTTATGTATTCTATCCTGATGCGAATTCTGTGTTTCATAGTCAATGTGAAGGTCCAAGGGATACAGTAAACATGCACTGGTGCATCGGAATTTAATACTGGTCTCCGAGGAGCCGCTCAAAGCACAAACTCTTAGAAAATTCACTCTTCTTGTACTTAAGTTGGCATTGTGCATTTTGTATTTAATCCCGATGCAATTTCTGTTTTTCATGGACAATGTGAAGGTCCAAGGGATACAGTAAACTTGCAATGGTGCATCGGAAACTTATACTGGTCTCCCAGGAGCCGCTCAAAGCACAGACTCTTAGAAGATTCACTCTTCTTGTATTTAAGTCGGCATTGTCCCTCTTGTATTCAATCCCGATGCAATTTCTATATATCATGGTCAATGTGAAGGTCCAAGGGATGCTGTAAGCCTGCACTTGTGCATCGGAATCTAATACTGGTCTCCCAGGAGCCGCTCAGAACAGAAACTCTTCAAAGATTCACTCTTCTTGTACTTAAGTCGGCATTGTGCATTTTGTGTTCAATCCCGATGCAATTTCTGTGTTTCATGGTCAATGTGAAGGTCCAAGGGATACAGTAAACCTACACTGGTGCATCAGAATCCTATACTGTTCTCCCAGGAGTCGCTCGAAGCAGAAACTCGTAGAAGAATCACTCTTTCTGTACATAAGGAGACATTGAACACTTGTATTCAATCCCGAGGCAATTTCTGTGTTTCATGGTCAATGTGAACGTCCAAGGGATACAGTAAACCAGCACTGGTGCATCGGAATCTAATACTGGTCTCCCAGGAGCCGCTCAAGGCACAAACTCTTAGAAGATTCACTCTTCTTGTACTTAAGTGGGCATTGTTCCTTATGTATTCCATCCCGATGCAATTTTTTCGTTTCATGGTCAATGTGAAGGTGCAAGGGATACAGTAATCCTGCACTGGTGCATCTGAATCTAATACTGGTCTCCCAGGCGCCGCTGAGATCAGAAACTCTTAGAAGATTCTCTCTTCTTGTACTTAAGTCGGCATTGTGCATTTTGTGTTCAATCCCGATGCAATTTCTGTGTTTCATGGTCAATGTGAAGGTCCAAGGGATGCAGTTAACCTACACTGATGCATCGGAACCTAATACTGGTCCTCCATGAGACGCTCAAACCACAAACCTTTAGAAGATTCACTCTGCTTGTACTTAAGTCGGCATTGGCAATTTGTATTCAATCCCGATGCCATTTCTTTGTTTCATGGTCAATGTGAAGGTCCGAGGGATACAGTAAACCTGCACTGGTGCATCGGAATCTAATACTGGTCTCCCAGGAGCCGCTCAAAGCACAACCTCCTAGAAAGTTCACTTTTGTTGCACTTAAGTGGGCGTTGTGCATTTTGTATCCAATCCCGATGCAATTTCTGTGTTTCATGGTCAATGTGAAGTTCCAAGGGATACAGTAAACTTGCACTTGTGCATCGGAATCTAATACTGGACCCCCGGGAGCCGCTCAAAGCTCAAACTCTTAGAAGATTCACTCTTCTTGCACAGAAGTCGGCATTGACCCTAATGTATTCCATCCTGATGCAATTTCTGTGTGTCATGGTCAAGTGAACGGCCAAGGGATGCAGTAAACCTGCACTGGTGGATCGGAATCTAATACTGGTCTCCCAGGAGCCGCTCAAAACACAAACTCGTAGAAGATTCACTCTTTCTGTACATAGGGCGACATTGCCCACTTGTATTAAATCCCGAGGCAATTTCTGTGTTTCCTGGTCAATGTGAAGGTCCAAGGGATACAGTAAACCAGCACTGGTGCATCGGAATCTAATACTGGTCTCCCAGGAGCCGCTCATGGCACAAACTCTTAGGAGATTCACTCTTCTTGTACTTAAGTCGTCATTGTTCCTTATGTATTACATCCGGATGTAATTTCTGCGTTTCATGATCAATATGAAGGTCCCAGGGATACAGTAAGTCTGCACTGGTGCATCGGAAACTAGTACTGGTGTCCCAGGAGCCGGTCAAAGCACAAACTCTGAAGAGATTCACTCTTCTTGTACTTAAGTCGGCATTGTCCCTTTTGTATTCAATCCTGATGCAATATCTGTGTTTTGTGATCAATGTGATGGACCATGCGTTACAGTAAACCTGCGCTTGTGCATCCAAACCTAATACTGGACTCCCAGGAGCCACCCAAAAGCAGAAACTCTTAGAAGACTCACTCCTCATGTACTTAAGTCAAGATTCACTCTTTTGTATGCAATCCCGATGCAATTTCTGTGTTTCATGTTCAATGTGAAGGTCCAAGCGATACAGTAAACCTGCACTGGTGCATCAGAATCTAACTCTGGTCTCCCAGGAGCAGCTCAAACCACTAACTCTCAGAAAATTCACTCTTCTTGTACATAAGTCGGCATTCTCCATTTTGTATTCAATCCCGATGCAATTTCTGTGTTTCATGGTCAATGTGAAGGTGCAAGGGATACAGTAAACCTGCAATGGTGCAACCGAATCTAATACTGGTCTCCCAGGAGCCGCTCAGAGCAGAAACTCTTAGAAGATTCACTCTTCTTGTACTTAAGTCGGCATTGTGCATTTTGTGTACAATCCCGATGCAATTTCTGTATCTCATAGTCAATGTGAAGGTCCAAGGGATACAGTAAACCGGCACTGGTGCATCTGAATCTAATACTGGTCTCCCAAGAGCCGCTCAAAGCACAAACTTTAGAAGATTCACTGTTCTTGTACTTAAGTCGGCATTGAGCATTATGTATTCAATCCCAATGCAATTTCTGTGTTTCATGGTCAATGTGAAGGGCCAAGGGATACAGTAAATCTGCACTGGTGCATCGGAATGTAATACTGGTCTCCCAGGAGCCGCTCAAACCACAAACCCTTAGAGGATTCACTCTTCTTGTACTTAAGTCAGCATTGTCCGATTTGTATTCAATCCCGATCCATATTGTGTGTTTTATAGTCAGTGAGAAGGTCCAAGGGATACAGTAAACCTGCACAGGTGCATCGGAATCTAAAACTGGTCTCCCATGAGCCGCTCGAAGCACAAACTGTTAGAAGACTCACTCTTCATGCACTTAAGTTGGCATTGCACAAACTGTTAGAAGACTCACTTTTCCTGCACTTAAGTTGGCATTGTGCATTTCGTATTCAGTCTCGATGCAATATCTGTATATCATTGCCAATGTGAAGGTCCAAGAGATTCAGTAAACCTGCACTGGTGCATCGGAAACTAGTACTGGTCTCCCATGAGCCACTCAAAGCACAAACTGTTAGAAGATTCACTCTTCTTGCACTTAAGTTGGCATTGTGCATTTGGTATTCAATCCAGATGCAATATCTGTATCTCATGGTCAATGTGAAGGTCCAAGGGATTCAGTTAACCTGCACTGGTGGATCGGAATCTAATACTGGTCTCCCAGGAGCCGCTCAAAAGACAAACTCGTAGAAGATTCACTCTTTTTGTACATAAGGCGACATTGCCCACTTGTATTCAATCCCGAGGCTATTTCTGTGTTTCCTGGTCAATGTGAAGGTCCAAGGGATACAGTAAACCAGCACTGGTGCATCGGAATCTAATACTGGTCTCCAAGGAGCTGCTCAAAGCACAAACTCTTAGAAAATAAACGGATCTTGTACTTAAGTTGGCATTGTGCATTTTGTATTCAATCCCGATGCAATTTCTGTGATTCATGGTCAATGTGAAGGTCCCAGGGATACAGTAAGTCTGCACTGGTGCATCGGAAACTAATACTGGTGGCCCAGGAGCCGCTCAAACCACAAACTCTGAAGAGATTCACTCTTCTAGTACTTAAGTCGGCATTGTCCCTTTTGTATTCAATCCCGATGCAATATCTGTGTTTCGTGATCAATGTGATGGACCATGCGATGCAGTAAACCTGCGCTTGTGCATCCAAACCTAATACTGGTCTCCCAGGAGATACTCAAAAGCAGAAACTCTTAGAAGACTCACTCCTCATGTACTTAAGTCAACATTCACTCTTTTGTATGCAATCCCGATGCAATTTCTGTGCTTCATGATCAATGTGAAAGTCCACGCGATACAGTAAACCTTCACTGGTACATCAGAATCTAACTCTGGTCTCCCAGGAGCAGCTCAAACCACTAACTCTTAGAAAATTCACTCTTCTTGTACATAAGTCGGCATTCTCCATTTTGTATTCAATCCCGATGGAATTTCTGTGTTTCATGGTCAATGTGAAGGTGCAAGGGATACAGTAAACCTGTAATGGTGCAACCGAATCTAATACTGGTCTCCCAGGAGCCGCTCAGAGCAGAAACTCTTAGAAGATTCACTCTTCTTGTACTTAAGTCGGCATTGTCCGATTTGTATTCAATCCCGATCCATATTCTGTGTTTTATGGTCAGTGTGAAGGTCCAAGGGATACAGTCAACCAGCACAGGTGCATCGGAATCTAATACTGGTCTCCCATGAGCCGCTCAAAGCACAAACTGTTAGAAGACTCACTCTTCATGCACTTATGTTGGCATTGTGCATTTCGTATTTAGTCTCAATGCAATATCTGTATCTCATGGTCAATGTGAAGGTCCAAGGGATTCAGTAAACCTGCACTGGTGCATCGGAATCTAATACTGGTCTCCCATGAGCCGCCCAAAGCACAAACTTTTAGAAGACTCACTCTTCTTGCACTTAAGTTGGCATTGTGCATTTCGTATTCAATCCCGATGCAATATCTGTATCTCATGGTCAATGTGAAGGTCCAAGGGATTCAGTAAACCTGCACTTGTGCATCGGAATCCAATACTGCTCTTCCAGGAGCCACACAAAGCAGAAACCCTTAGAAGATTCACTCTTCTTGTACTTAAGTCGGCATTGACCCTTTTGTATTCAATCCCGATGCAATTTCTTTGTTTCATTTTCAGTGTGAACGTAAAGCGATACAGTAAACCTGCACAGCTGCATCGGAATCTAATACTGGACACCCAGGAGCCGCTCAAAACTCAAACTCTTAGAAGATTCACTCTTCTTGTACTTAAGTCTGCATTGGACCTTATGTATTCCATAACGATGCAATTTTTGTGTATCATGGTCAAGTCAAGGGCCAAGGGATACATCAAACCTGCACTGGTGCATCGGAATCTAATACTGGTCCCCCAGGAGCCGCTCAAGGCACAAACTCTTAGAAGATTCACTCTTCTTGTTCTTAAGTCTGCATTGTTCCTTGTGTATTCCATCCCGATGCAATTTCTGCGTTTCATGGTCAATATGAAGGTCCAAGGGATACCGTAAATCTGCACTGGTGCATCGGAATCTAATACTAGTCTCCGAGGAGCCGATCAAAGCACAAACTCCTAGAAAATACACAGTTCTTGTACTTAAGTTGGCATTGTGCATTTTGTATTCAATCCCGATGCAAATTCTGTGTTTCATGGTCAATGTGAAGGACCACGGGATACAGTAGGTCTGCACTGGTGCATCGGAAACTAATACTGGTGTCCCAGGAGCCGCTCAAAGCACAAACTCTGAAGAGATTCACTCTTCTTGTACTTAAGTCGGCATTGTCATTTTGTATTCAATCCAGATGCAATATCTGGGGTTCATGATCATTGTGATGGACCAAGGGATACAGTAAACCTGCGCATGTGCATTCTAACCTAATACTGGTCTCCCAGGAGCCACTCAAAAGCAGAAACTCGTAGAAGACTCACTCCTCCTGTACTTAAGTCAACATTCTCTCTTTTGTAAGCAATCCCGATGCAATTTTGGTGTTTCATGATCAATGTGAAGGTCCAAGCGATACAGTAAACCTGCACTGGTGCATCGGAATCTAACTCTGGTCTCCCACGAGCCGCTCAAACCACTAACTCTTAGAAAAATCACTCTTCTTGTACTTAAGTGGGCATTGTTGAATTTGTATTCAATCCAGATGTAATTTCTGTGTTTCATGGTCAATTTGAAGCTGCAAGGGATACAGTAAACCTGCACTGGTGCAACCTAATCTAATACTGGTCTCCCAGGAGCCGCTCAGAGCAGAAAAATGTTGAAGATTCACTCTTCTTGTACTTAAGTCGGCATTGTGCATTTTGTGTTCAATCCCGATGCAATTACTGTGTTTCATGGTCAATGTAAAGGTCCAAGGGATACAGTAAACCTCCACTGGTGCATCCGAATCTAATACTGGTCTTCCAAGAGCCCCCCAAAGCACAAACTCTTAGAAGATTCACTCATCTTGTACTTAAGTCAGCATAGTGCACTTTGTGTTCAATACCGATGCAATAACTGCGTTTCATGGTCAATGTGAAGGTCTAAGGGAATCAGTAAACCTGCACTTGAGCATCGGAATCTAATACTGGTCTCCCTGGATCCGCACAAAGCACATACCCCTAGAAGATTCACTCTTCTTGTATTTATGTCGGCATTGTGCATTTTGTGTTCAATCCCGATGCAATTACTGTGTTTCATGGTCAATGTGAAGGTCCAAGGGATACAGCACACCTGCGCTTGTGCATCCGAACCTAATACTGGTCTTCCAGGAGCCACTCAAAAGCAGAAACTCTTAGAAGACTCTCTCCTCTTGTACTTAAGTCATCATTCTCACTTTTGTATGCAATCCCGATGCAATTTCTGTGTTTCATGGTCAATATGAAAGGCCAAGGGATACAGTAAACCTGCACTGGTGCATCTGAATCTAATACTGGTCTCCCAGGAGCCGCACAAAGCACATACCCTTAGAAGATTAACGCTTCTTGTACTTAAGTCGGCATTGACCCTTTTGTACTCAATCCCTTTGCAATCTCTGTGTTTCATCATCAGTGTAAACGTTCAAGGGATACAGTAAATCTGCACAGCTACATCGGAATCTAATACTGGACACCCTGGAGCCGCTCAAAGCACAAACTCTTAGAAGATTCACTCTTCTTGGATTTAAGTCGACATTGTCCCTTTTGTAATCAATCCCGACGCGATTTCTGTGTTTCATGGTCAAGTGAAGGGCCAAGGGATACAGTAAACCTGCACTGGTGCATCGGAATCTAATACAGGTCCTCCATGAGCCGCTCAAACCACAAACACTTAGAAGATTCACTCTGCTTGTACTTAAGACGGCATTGGCATTTTGTATTCAATCCCGATGCGATTTCTTTCTTTCATGGTCAATGTGAAGGTCCAAGGGATACAGTAAACCTGCACTGGTGCATCGGAATCTAATACTGGTCTCCCAGGAGCCGCTCAGAGCAGAAATTCTTAGAAGATTCACTCTTCTTGTACGTAAGTCGGCATTGTGAAATTCGTGTTCAATCCCGATGCAATTACTGTGTTTCATGGTCAATGTGAAGGTCCAAGGGATACAGTAAACCTGCACTGGTGCATCTGAATCTAATACTGGTCTCCCAGGAGCCGCACAAAGCACAAACCCTTAGAAGATTCACTCTTTTTGTACATAAGGCGACATTTCCCACTTGTATTCAATCCCGAGGCAATTTCTGTGTTTCATGGTCAATGTGAAGGTCCAAGGGATACAGTAAACAAACACTGGTGAATCGGAATCTAATACTGGTCTCCCAGGAGCCGCTCAAGGCACAAACTGTTAGAAGATTCACTCTTCTTGTACTTAAGTCGGCATCGTTCCTTATGTATTCCATCCTGATGCAATTTCTGCGTTTCATGGTCAATATGAAGGTCCAAGGGATACAGCAAACCTGCACTGGTGCATCGGAATCTAATACTGGTCTCCGAGGAGCCTCTCAAAGCACAAACTGTTAGAAGACTCACTCTTCTTGCACTTAAGTTGTTATGGTGCATTTCGTATTGAATCCCGATGCAATATCTGTATCTCATGGTCAATGTGAAGGTCTAAGGGATTCAGTAAAACAGCACTTGAGCATCGGAATCTAATACTAATCTTCCAGGAGCCGCACAAAGCACATACCCTTAGAAGATTCAGTCTTCTTGTACTTAAGTCGGCATTGTCAATTTTGTATTCATTCCCGATGCTATTTCTGTGCTTCATGATCAGTGTGAACGTTCAAGGGATAGAGTAAACCTGCACAGCTGCATCGGAATCTAATACTGGACACCCAGGAGGCGCTCAAAGCACTAACTCTTAGAAGATTCACTCTTCTTGTACTTAAGTCGGCATTGTCCCTCTTGTATTCAATCCCGATGCAATTTCTGTGTTTAATGGTCAATGTGAAGGTCCAAGGGATACAGTGAACCAGCACTGGTGCATCGGAAACTAAAACTGGGATCCAAGGAGCCGCTCAAAGCACAAATTCTTAGAAGATTCACTCTTCTTGTATTTAAGTCGACATTGTCCCTTTTGTATTCAATCCCGATGCGATTCCCGTGTTTCATGGTCAACGTGAAGGTCCAAGGGATGCAGTAAACCTGCACTGGTGCATCGGATTCTAATACTGGTCCTCCATGAGCCGCTCAAACCACAAAGCCTTAGAAGATTCACTCTGCTTGTACTTAAGTCGGCATTGGCATTTTGTATTCAATCCCGATGCAATTTCTGTGTTTCATGGTCAATGTGAAGGTCCAAGGGATACAGTAAACCTGCACTTGTGCATCGGAATGTAATACTGGTGTCCCAGGAACCGCTCAAAGCATAAACCCTTAGAAGATTCACTCTTCTTGTACTTAAGTCAGCATTGTCCCATTAGTATTTAATCCCGATGCAATATCTGTGCTTCATGGTCAGTGTGAACGTCCAAGGGATACAGTAAACCTGCAGTGGTGCATCGGAATCTAATACTGGACACCCGGGAGCCACTCAAAGCTCAAACTGTTAGAGGATTCAGTCTTATTTTACTTAAGTCGGCATTGTCCCTTATGTATTCCACCCCGTTGCAATTTCTGTGTTACATGGTCAATGTGAAGGTCCAAGGGAGACAGTAAACCTGCACCGGTGCATCGGAATCTAGTACTAGTCTCCGAGGAGCCGCTGAAAGCACAAACTCGTAGAAGATTCACTATTCTTGTACATAAGGCGACAATGTCCCATTTGAATTCAAGCCCGATGCAATTTCTGTGTGTCATGGTCAATGTGAAGGTCAAAGGGATACAGTAAACCTGCACTGGTGCATCGGAATCTAATACTGGTCTCCGAGGAGCCGCTCAAAGCACAATCTCGTAGATAATTCTCTCTTCTTGTACTTAAGTAGGCATTGTGCATTTTGTATTATATCCCGATGCAATTTCTGTGTTTCATGGTCAATGTGAAGGTCCAAGGGATACGGTAAACCTGCACAGGTTCATCGGAATCTAATACTGGATGCCCAGGAGCCGCTCAAACTCAAACTCACAGTAGATTCACTCATTTTGTACTTAAGTTGGCATTGTCCCTTATGTATCCTACCCCGATGCAGTTTCTGTTTTTCATGGTCAATGTGAGGGTCCAAGGGATACAGTAACCCTCCACTGGTGCATCGGAAACTAATACTGGTATCCAAGGAGCTCTCAAAGCACAAACTCTTAGAAGATTCACTCTTCTTGTATTTAAGTCGACATTTTCCCTTTTGTATTCAATCCCGATGCGATTTGCGTGTTTCATGGTCAATGTGAAAGTCCAAGGGATGCAGGAAACCTGCACTGGTGCATCTGAATCTAATACTGGTCCATCATGAGCCGCTCAAACCACAAACCCTTAGAAGATTCACTCTGCTTGAACTTAAGTCGGCATTGGCATTTTGTATTCAATTCCGATGCGATTTCTTTGTTTCATGGTCAATGTGATGGTCCGAGGGATACAGTAAACTTGTACCTGTGCATCGGAATCTAATAGTGGTCTCCCAGGAGCCGCTCAAAGCATAAACGCTTAAAAGATTCACTCTTCTTGTACTTAAGTCAGCATTGTCCCTTTAGTATTTAATCCCGATGCAATATCTGTGTTTCATTGTCAGTGTGAACGTCCAAGGGATACAGTAAACATGCACTGGTGCATCGGAAAGTAATACTGGACATCAGGGAGCCGCTCAAAGCTCAAACTCTTAGAGGATTCACTCTTATTGTACTTAAGTCGGCATTGTCCCTTATGTATTCGATACCGTTGCAATTTCTGTGTTACATGGTGAATGCGAAGGTCCAAGGGAGACAGTAAAATTGCACCGGTGCATCGGAATCTAATACTGGTCTCCCAGGAGCCGCTGAAAACACTAACTCGTAGAAGATTCACTATTCTTGTACATAAGGCTACTATATCCCATTTGTATTCTATCCCGATGCAATTTCTGTGTTTCATGGTCAATGTGAAGGTCCAAGGGATTCAGTAAACCAGCACTGGTGCATCGGAATCTAATACTAAAGTCCCAGGAGCCGCTCATAGCACAAACTCTTTGAAGATTCACTCTTCTAGTACTTAAGTCGGCATTGTGCACTATGTATTCAATCCGGATGCGATTTCTGTGTTTCATGGTCAATGTGATGGTCCAAAAGATACAGTAAACCAGCGCTGGTGCATCGGTATGTAATACTGGTCTCCCATGAGCCGCTCAAACCACGAACCCTTAGTAGATTCACTCTTGTTGTACTTCAGTCGGCATTGTGCATTTTGTATTCAATCCCGATGCGATTTCTGTGTTTCATGGTCAATGTGAAGGTCCAAGGGATACAGTAAACCTGCACTGGTGCATCGGAATCTAATACTGGTCTCCCAGGAGCCGCTCAAACCACAAAGCCTTAGAAGATTCACTCTTCTTATACTTAAGTCGGCATTGTGCCTTTTGTTTTCCATCCCGATGCAATTTCTGTGTTTCATGGTCAATGTGATGGTCCATGGGATACAGTAAACCTGCACCGGTGCATCGGAAACTAATATTGGACAGCCAGGAGTCGCTCAAAACCCAAAGTGTTAGAAGACTCACTCTTCTTGTACTTAAGTCGGCATTGTCCCTTATGTATTCCAACCCGATACAATTTCTGTTTTTCATGGTCAATGTGAAGGTCGAAGGGATACAGTAATCCTGCACTGGTGCATCGGAATCTAATACTAGTCTCCGAGGAGCCGCTCAAATCACAAACTCTTTGAAAATTCACTCTTCTTGTACTTAAGTTGGCATTGTGCATTTTGTATTCAATTCTGATGCAATTTTTGTGTTTCATGGTCAATGTGGAGGTCCAAGGGATACAGTAAACCTGCACTGGTGCATCGGAATCTAATACTGGTCCCCCAGGAGCCGCTCAAAGCACAAACCCTTAGATGATTCAATCTTCTTGTACTTAAGTCGGCATTTTCCCTTTTGTATTCAACGCTGATGCAATTTCTGTGTTTCATGGTCAATGTGAAGGTCCAAGGTATACAGTACACCTGCACTGGTGCTTCGGAATCTAATACTGGACACCTAGGAGCCGCTCAAAGCTCAAACAATTTGAAGATTCACTCTTCTTGTACTTAAGTTGGCATTGTGAGTTTTGTATTCAATTTCGGTGCAATTTCTGTGTTTCATGGTCAAAGTGAAGATCCAGGGGATACAGTAAACCTGCACTGGTGCGTCGGAATCCAACACGGGTCCCTAGGAGCCGCTCAAACCAAAAACTCTTAGAAGATTCACTCTTCTTGTACTTAAGTCGGTATTGTCCCTTTTGAATTCAATCCCGATGCAATGTCTGTGTTTCATAGTCATTGCCAAGGTCCAAATGATACAGTCAACCTGCACTGGTGATCGGAATCTAAAACTGGTCTCCCAGTAGCCGCTCAAAGAACAAACTCTTAGAAGATTCACTTCTCTAGTACTTAATTTGGCATTGTCCCTTTTGTATTCAATCCCGATGCGATTTCTGTGTTTCTTGGTCAATGTGAAGGTCAAAAGGATGCAGTAAATCTGCTCTGGTGAATCAGAATCTAATATTGGTCTCACAGGAGCCGCTCGAAGCACAAACTCTTACAAAATTCACTGTTCTTAATCTTAAGTCGGCATAGTCCCTTATGTATTCCATCCCGATGCCATTTCTGTGTTTCATGGTGAATGTGAAGGTCCAAGGGATACAGTAAACCTGCACTGGTGCATCGGAATCTAATACTGGTCTCCGAGGAGCCGCTCAAAGCACAATCTCGTAGATAATTCTCTCTTCTTGCACTTAAGTTGGCATTGTGCATTTTGTATTAAATCGCGATGCAATTTCTGTGTTTCATGGTCAATGTGAAGGTCCAAGGGATACGGTAAACCGGCACAGGTTCACCGGAATCTAACACTGGACACCCAGGAGCCGCTCAAAATCAAACTCTTTGAAGATTCACTCTTTTTGTACTTAAGTCGGTAATGTCCCTTATGTATCCCACGCCGATGCAATTTCTGTGTTTCATGGTAAATGTGAGGGTCCAAGGGATACAGTAAACCTGCACAGGTGTATCGGAAACTAATACTGGCATCCAAGGAGCCGGTCAAACCACAAACTCTTAGAAGATTCACTCTTCTTGTATTTAAGTCGACATTGTCCCTTTAGTATTCAATCCCGATGCGATTTGCGTGTTTCATTGTCAATGTGAAGGTCCAAGGGATGCAATAAACCTGCACTGGTGCCTCGGAATCTAATACTGATCCGTCATGAGCCGCTCAAACACAAACCCTTAGAAGATTCACTCTGCTTGTTCTTAAGTCGGCATTGGCATTTTGTATTCAATCCCGTTGCGATTTCTTTGTTTCATGGTCAATGTGAAGGTCCGAGGGATACAGTAAGCTTGCACTTGTGCATCGGAAACTAATACTGGTCTATCAGTAGCCGCTCAAAGAACAAACTCTTAGAAGATTCACTTCTCTAGTACTTAATTTGGCATTGTCCCTTTTGTATTCAATCCCGATGCGATTTCTGTGTTTCTTGGTCAATGTGAAGGTCAAAAGGATGCAGTAAATCTGCTCTGGTGAATCAGAATCTAATATTGGTCTCACAGGAGCCGCTCAAAGCTCAAACTCTTACAAAATTTACTGTTCTTAATCTTAAGTCGGCATTGTCCCTTATGTATTCCATCCCGATGCAATTTCTGTGTTTCATGGTCAATGGGAAGGTCCAAGGGATAAGGTAAACCAGCACTGGTGCACAAGAATCCAATACTGGTCACCCAGGAGCCGCTCAAAGCACTTACTCTTAGAGAATTCCCTTTTGTATTCAATGCCGATGCAATTTCTGTGTTTCATGGTCAATGTGAAGGTCCAAGGGATACAGTAAAACTGCACAGGTGCGTCGGAATCTAATACAGGACACCCAGGAGCCGCTCAAAGGTCAAAATCTTAGAAGATTCACTCTTCCTGTACTTTAGTCGGCATTGGCCCTTATGTATTCCATCCCGATGCAATTTCTGTGTTTCAAGGTCAAGTGAATGGCCAAGGGATGCAGTAAACCTGCAGTGGTGCATCGGAATCTAATACTGATCTCCCAGGAGCCGCTCAAGGCACAAAGTCGTAGAAGATTCACTCTTTTTGTACTTAAGGCGACATTGTCCCTTATGTATTCCATCCCGATGCCATTTCTGTGTGTCATGGTCAATGTGAAGGTCCAAGGGATACAGTAAACCTGCACTGGTGCATCGGAATCTAATACTGGTCTCCCAGGAGCCGCTCATAGCCGAACTCCTAGAAGATTCACTCTTCTTGTACTTAATTTGGCATTGTACCTTCTGTATTCATTCCCGATGTGATTTCTGTGTTTCATGGTCAATGTGAAGGTCCAAGGATACAGTAAACCTGCATAGGTGCCTCGGAATCTAATACTGGACACCAAGGAGCCGCTCAAATCTCACACTCTTAGAAGATTCACTCTTCTTGTACATTTGTCGGCATTGTCTCTTTTGTATTCAATCCCGATGCAATTTCTGTTAATCATTGTCAATGTGAAGATCCAACTTATACAGTAAACATGCACAGGTGCATCAGAATGTTAATACTGGTCTCCCAGGAGCCTCTCAAAGCACAAACTCATCGAAGATTCCCTCGTCTTGTGCCTAAGTCGGGATTGTTCTTTTTGGATTCTATCCCGGTGCAATTTCTGTGTTTCGTGGTCAATGTGAAGGTCCAAGGGATACAGAAAACCTGCACTGGTGCATCGGAATCTAATCCTGGTCTCCTAGGAGCAGCTGAATGCACAAACTCTTAGAAGATTCACTCTTCTTGTACTTAAGGCGACATTGTCCCATTTGTATTCAATCCCGATGCATTTCTGTGCTTCATGGTCAATGTGAAGGTCCAGCGGATACAGTAAACCTGCAGTGTAGCATCGAAATTTAATACTGGTCTCCCAGGAGCCGCTCAAAGCACAGACCCTTAGAAGATTCACTCTTCATATACTTAAGTCGGCATTCTCCATTTTGTATTCAATCCCGATGCAATTTCTGTGTCTCATGCTCAACGTCAACGTAAAGGGATACAGTAAACCTGCACAGGTGTATCGGAATCTAATACTGGTCTCCTTAGAGCCGTTCGAAGTACAAACTCTTAAAAGATTTACTGTTATTGTACTTAAGGCGGTATTGAGCTTTTGTATTCAATCCCCATGCAATTTCTGTGTTTCATGGTCAATGTGAGAGTGAAATTATACAGTCAACCTTCACTGGAGCATCGGAATCTAATACTGGTCCCCCCAGGAGCCGCTCAAAGCACAACCGCTTGGAAGATTCACTCTTCTTGTACTTAAGTCTGCATTGTGTCCATTGTATTCAATCCCGATGCGATTTCTGTATTTCATGGTCAACGTCATGGTCCAAGGTATACAGTAAACCTGCACTGGTGCATCGGAATCTAATACTGGTCTCACAGAAGCCGCTCATACAACAAACTCTTAGAAAATTCACTCTTCTTGTGCTTAAGTCGGCATTGACCCTTTCGTAATCAATCCCGATGTAATTTCTGTGTTTCATAGTCAATGTGAAGGTCCAAATGATACAGTCAACCTGCACTGGTGCATCGGAATCTAATACTGGTCTCCCAGGAGCCGCTCAAAGCACAAACTCTTAGAAGATTCACTCCTCTTGTACTTAATGTGGCATTGTCCCATTTGTATACAATCCCTATGCGATTTCTGTGTTTCTTGGTCAATGTGAAGGTCAAAGGGATACAGTAAGCCGGCTCTGGTGCATCGGAATCTAATACTGGTCTCCCTGGAGCCGCTCAAAGCACAACCTCTAACAAAATTCACTCTTCTTAAACTTAAGTTGGCATTGTCCCTTCTGTATTCCATCCCAATACAATTTCTGTGTTTCATGGTCAATGTGATGAATCAAGGGATACATTAAACCTGCACTGATGCACCGGAATCTAATACTGGTCTCCCAGGAGCCTGTCAAAGCACAAACTCTTAGAAGATTGACTCTTTTTGTACTTATGTCGGCATTGTCCCTTTTGTATTAAATTCCAATGCAATTTCTGTGCTTCATGTTCAATGTCAAGGTCCAAGGGATACAGTAAACCTGCACAGAAGCATCGGAATTCAATACTGGACACCCAGGAGCCGCACCAACCTCAAACTCGTAGAAGATTTACTCTTCTTGTACTTAAGTCGGCATTTTGCCTTTTGTATTCAATCCCGAAGCAATTTCTCTGTTTCATGGTCAATGTGAAGGGTCCAAGAGATACAGTAAACCCGCACTAGTGAATTGGAATCTAATACTGGTCTCCCAGGAGCCGCTCATAGCCGAACTCCTAGAAGATTCACTCTTCATGTACTTAATTTGGCATTGTCCCTTCTGTATTCATTCCCGATGTGATTTCTGTGTTTCATGGTCAATGTGAAGGTCCAAGGGATACAGTAAAAATGCACTGGTGCATCGGAATCTAATACTGGTTTTCCAAAAGTCGCTCCAAGCACAAACTCCTAGAACATTCACTAATCTTGTACTTAAGTCGGCATTGTGCCTTATGTATTCAATCCCGATGTAATTTCTGTGTTTCATGGTCAATGCGAAGGGCCAAGGGATAGAGTGAACCTGCACTGGTGCATCAGAATCTAATACTTGTCTCCCATGAGCCACTCAAAGCACAAACTCTTAGAAGTCTCACTCTTCTTGTTCTTAAGGCGGCATTGTCCCTTTTGTATTCAAACCCCATGCAATTTCTGTGTTTCATGGTCAATGCGAAGGTCCAAGGGATACAGTAAACCTGCACAGGTGCATTGGAATCTAATACTGGACACCAAGGAGCCGCTCAAATCTCAAACTCTTAGAAGATTCACTCTTCTTGTACATAAGTCGGCATTGTCTCTTTTGTATTCAATTCCGATGCAATTTCTGTTAATCATGGTCAATGTGAAGATCCAACTTATACAGTAAACATGCACAGGTGCATCAGAATGTAATACTGGTGACCCAGGAGCCTCTCAAAGCACAAACTCATAGAAGATTCACTCGTGCCTAAGTCGGCATTGTTCCTTTTGTATTCAATCCCGATGCAGTTTCTGTGTTTCGTGGTCAATGTGAAGGTCCAGCGGACACAGTAAACCTGCAGTGTAGCATCGAAATTTAATAGTGGTCTCCCAGGAGCCGCTCAAAGCACAGACCCTCAGAAGATTCACTCTTCATATACTTAAGTCGGCATTCTCCATTTTGTATTCAATCCCGATGCATTTTCTGTGTTTCATGCTCAATGTCAAGGTCCAAGGGATACAGTAAACCTGCACAGGTGTATCGGAATCTAATACTGGTCTCCTTGGAGCCGTTCGAAGTACAAACTCTTAAAAGATTTACTCTTATTGTACTTAAGGCGGTATTGAGCTTTTGTATTCAATCCCCATGCAATTTCTGTGTTTCATGGTCAATGTGAAGGTGAAATTATACAGTCAACCTTCACTGGAGCATCGGAATCTAATACTGGTCCCCAGGAGCCGCACAAAGCACAACCTCTTGGAAGATTCAGTCTTCTTGTACTTAAGTCTGCATTGTGCCCATGTTATTCCATCCCGATCCGATTTCTGTGTTTCATGGTCAACGTGATGGTCCAAGGTATACAGTAAACCTGCACTGGTGCATCGGAATCTAATACTGGTCTCACAGAAGCCGCTCAAACAACAAACTCTTAGAAAATTGACTCTTCTTGTACTTAAGTCGGCATTGACCT
This sequence comes from Schistocerca piceifrons, assembly GCF_021461385.2. Classification (NCBI taxonomy): domain Eukaryota; kingdom Metazoa; phylum Arthropoda; class Insecta; order Orthoptera; family Acrididae; genus Schistocerca; species Schistocerca piceifrons. Next base: position 40,850 of record NW_025728278.1, read on the forward strand.
TTTTGTAATCAATCCGGATGCAATTTCTGTGTTTCATAGTCAATGTGAAGGTCCAAATGATACAGTCAACCTGCAGTGGTGCATCGGAATCTAATACTGGTCTCCCAGGAGCCGCTCAAAGCACAAACTCTTAGTAGATTCACTCCTGTTGTATTTCATTTGGCATTGTCACATTTGTATTCAATCCCTATGCGATTTCTGTGTTTCTTGGTCAATGTGAAGCTCAAAGGGATACAGTAAGCCTGCTATGGTGCATCGGAATCTAATACTAGTCTCGCAGGAGACGCTCAAAGCACAACCTCTTACAAAATTCACTCTTCTTAAACTTCAGTCGGCATTGTCCCTTCTGTATTCCATACCGATACAATTTCTGTGTTTCATGTTCAATGTGATGAATCAAGGGATACATTAAACCTGCACTGGTGCATCGGAATCTAATACTGGTCTCCCAGGAGCCGGTCAAAGCATAAACTCTTAGGAGATTGACTCTTCTTGTAATTATGTCGGCATTGTCGCTTTTGTATTAAATCCCGATGCAATTTCTGTGTTTCATGGTCAAAGTGAAGGTCCCAATGATACAGTCAAGTTGCACTGGTGCATCGGAATCCAATGTTGGTCTCCCATGAGCCGCTCAAACCACAAACTCTTAGAAAATTCACTCTTCTTGTACTTAAGTCGGCATTGAGCCTATTGTATTCAATCCCGGTGCGATTTCTTTGTTTCATGGTCAATGCGAAGGTCCAAGGGATACAGCAAACCTGCACTGGTGCATCGGAATCTAGTACTGGTCTCTCAGGAGCCGCTCAAAGTACAAACTCTTCGAAGATTCACTCTTCTTGTACTTAAGTTGGCATTGGGAGATTAGTATTCTATCCCGACGAAATTTCTGTATTTCATGGTCAATGTGAAAGTCCAAGGGATACAGTAAACGTGCACTGGTGCATCGGAATCGAACACTGGTCTCCCAGGAGACGCTCAAACTACAAACTCTTCGAAGATTCACTCTTCTTATACTTAAGTTGGCATAGTGAGTTTTGTATTCAATCCCGATGCAATTTCTGTGTTTCATGGACAATGTGAAGGTCCAAGGGATACAGTAAACCTGCACTGGTGCATCGAAATCTAATACTGGTCTCCCAGGAGCTGCTTAAAGCACAAACTTCTGGAAGATTCATTCTGCTTGTACTTAAGTCGGCATCGTCCCTTTTGTATTCAATCCCGATTCATTTTCTGAGTTTCATAGTCAAGTTGAATGTCCACGGAATACAGAAATCCTGAACTGGTGCAACGGAATCTACTAGTGTTCTCCCAGGAGCCGCTCAAAAGACAAACTCATAGAAGATTCACTCTTCTTGTACTTAAGTCGTCGTTGTGGCTTTTTTATGCAATTCCGATGCAATTTGTGTGTTTCATGGCCAATGTGAAGGTCCAAGGGATACAGTAAACCTACACTGGTGCATCGGACTCTGATACTGGTCTCCGAGGAGCCGCACAAAGTACAAACTCTTAGAAAATTCTCTCTTCTTGTACTTAAGTCGGCATTGTCCCTTTTGCATGCAATCCCGAAGGAATTTCCCTGTTTCATGGTCAATGAGAAGGCCCAAGGGATACAGTAAACCTGCACTGGTTCATCAGATTCTAGTACTGGACTCTTATGAGCCGCTCAAAGCACAAACTCCTAGAACAGTCACTCTTCTTGTACTTAAGTGGGCATTGTCCCTTTTGTAACCATCCCGATGCAATTTCTGTGTTTCATGTTCAATGTGAAGGTCCAAGGGACACAGTAAACCTGCTCTGGTGCATCAGAATCTAATACTGGTTTTAGGAGCCGCTCAAAATACAAACTCTTAGAAGATTCACTCTTCTTGTACTTAAGTCGGCATAGTGTTTTTTGTATTCAATCCCGATGCAATTTCTATGTTTCATGGTCAATGTGAAGGTCCAAATGATACGGTCAACCTGCGCTGGTGCATCGGATAGTAATACTGGTCTCCCAGGAGCCGCTCAAAGCACAAACTCGTAGAACATCCTCTCTCCTTGTACTTTATCTGGCATTGTGCATCTTGCATTCAATCCCGACGCTTTTTCTGTGTGTCATGGACAATGTGAAGGTCCAAGGGATACTGTAAACCTGCACCAGTGCATCGGAATCTAATACTGGTACCCAGGAGGCGCTCAAATCACAAACTCTTAGAAGATTCACTCTTCTTGTACTTAAGTCGGCATTGTGCCTTTTGTATTCTATCCCAATGCAGTTTCTGTGTTTCCTGGTTAATGTGAAGGACCACATGATACAGATAACCTGCACTGGTGCATCGGAATCTAATGCTGGTCCCCCATGAGCCGCTCAAGCACAAGCTCTTAGAAGATTCACTCTTCTAGTACTTAAGTCGGCATTGTGCCTTTTGTATTCAATCCCGATGAAATTTCCGTGTTTCATGGTCAATGTGAAGGTCCAAGGGATACAGTAAACCTATACTGGTGCATCGGAATCTTATACTGGTCTCCCAGGAGCCGCTCAAAGCACAAACTCTTAGAAGATTCACTCTTCTTGTAGTTAAGACGGCATTGTGCATTTTGAATTCAATCACGATTCAATTTCATAGTTTCATGGCCAATGCGAAGGTCCAATTGGTACAGTCAACCTGCACTGGTGCATCGGAATCTATTACTGGTCTCCCAAGAGCCGCTTAAAGCACAAACTCTTAGAAGATTCACTCTTCTTGTACTTAAGTCGGCATTGTGCCTAATGTATTCAATCCCGATTGAATTTCTGTGTTTCATGGTCAATGTGAAGGGCCAGGGGATACAGTAAACCAGCACTGGTGCATCGGAATCTAATACTGGTCTCCCAGGAGCCGCTAATATCTCAAACTCTTAAAAAATTCACTCTTCTTAAACGTAAGTCGGCATTGTCCATTATGTATTCCATCCCGATGCAATTTCTGTGTTTCATGGTCAATGTGAAAGTCCAAGAGTTACAGTAAACCTGCACAGGTGCATTGGAATCTAATACTGGACACCCAGGAGTCACTCAAAGCTTAAAATCTTAGAAGATTCACTCTTCTTGCAGTTAAGTCGGCATTGTGCCTTTTGTTTTTAATCCCGATGCGATATCTGTGCTTCATGGTCAATGTGAGTGTCCAAGGGATACAGTAAACCTCCACTGGTGCATCGGAATCTAATACTGATCTCACAGGAGCCGCTCAAACCACAAACCCTTAGAAGATTCACTCATCTTGTACTAAAGTCGGCATTGTCCCTTTTGTATTCAATCCCTAGGCAATTTCTATGTTTCATGGCCAATGCGAAGATCCAAATGATACAGTCAACCTGCGCTGGTGCATCGGATTCTAATACTGGTCTCCCAGGAGCCGCTCAAAGCACAAACTCTTATAAGATTCACTCTTCTTGTACTTAAGCCGGCATAGTGTTTTTTGTATTCAATCCCGATGCAATTTCTATGTTTCATGGTCAATGTGAAGGTCCAAATGATACGGTCAACCTGCACTCGTGCATCGGAATATAATACTGGTCTCCCGGGAGCCACCCAAAACACAAACTCATAGAAGATTCACTCTTCTTGTACTTAAGCCGGCATTGTGCCTTATGTATTCAATCCCGATGTAATTTCTGTGTTTCATGGTCAATGTGAAGGTCCACGTTATACAGTAAACGTGCACTGGTGCTTTGGAATCTAATACAGGTCTCCCAGGAGACGCTCAAAACACAATCTCTTCGAAGATTCACTCTTTTTAAACTCAAGTTGGCATTGTGAGTTTTTTAATCAATCCCGATGCACGTTCTGTGTTTCATGGTCAATGTGAAGGTCTAAGGGATACTGTAAACCTGCACTGGTGCATCGGAATCTAAAACTGGTCTCCCAGGAACCGTTCAAAGTACAAACTCTTACAAGATTCACTCTTCATGTACCAAAGTTGGCATTGTGCATTTTGTATTCAATCCCGATTCAATTTCAGAGTTTCATGGTCAAGTTGAAAGTCCAAGGGATACAGCAAACCTGCACTGGTGCATCGAATTCAAATACTGGTCTCCCAGGAGCCGCTCAAACACAAACTCATAGAAGATTCTCTCTTCTTGTACTTAAGTCGGCGTTGTGCCTTTTGTATTCAATCCGGATGCAATTTCTGTGTTTCATGGTCAATATGAAGGTCCAAGGAATACAGTAAACCTGCTCTGGTGCATCAGAATCTAATACTGGGCTCCCAGGATCCGTTCAAAGTACAAACTCTTAGTAGATTCACTCTTCTTGTACTTAAATCGGCATTGTGCCTTTTGAATCCAATCCCGATGCAATTTCTGTGTTTCATGGTCAATGTGAAGGTCGAAGGATTACAGTAAGCCTGCATTGGTGCATCGGAATCTAATACTGGTCTCCCAGGAGCCGCAGAAAGCACAAACTCCTAGAAGATTCTTTCGTCTTGTACTATAGTCGGCATTGTCCCTTTAGTATTCAATCCCGATGCAATTTATGTGTATCATGGTTAATGTGAAGGTCCAAAACATACATTCAACCTGCACTGGTGCTTCGGAATCTAATACTGTTCTCCCAGGAGCCGTTCAAACCACTATCTCATAGAAGATTCACTCTTCTCGTACGTATGTCGGCATTGTTCCTTTTGTATTCAATCTCGATGCAATTTCTGTGTTTCATGGTCAATGTGAAGCTCCAAGGGATACAGTAAACCTGCACTGGTGCATCGGAATCTAATATTGGTCTACCAGGAGCCGCTCAAAGCAGAAACTCTTCGAAGATTCACTCTTTTTATATTCAAAATGGTATTGTGAGTTTTTTAATCAATCCAGATGAAATTTCTGTGTTTCATGGTCAATGTGAAGGTCCAGGGGATACTGTAAACCTGCACTGGTGCATCGGAATCTAATAATGGTCTCCCAGGAGCCGTTCAGAGTACAAACTCTTACAAGATTCACTCTTCATGTACCAAAGTTGCCATTGTGCATTTTGTATTCAATCCCAATTCAATTTCAAAGTTTTATGGTCAAGTTGAAGGTCCAAGGGATACAGCAAACCTGCACTGGAGCATCGGAATCAAATACTGGTCTCCCAGGAGCCGGTCAAACAAAACTCATAGAAGATTCACCCTTCTTGTACTTAAGTCGGCGTTGTGCCTTTTGTATTCAATCCCTATGCAATTTCGCTGTTTCATGGTCGATGTGAAGGTCCAAGCGATACAGTAACCTCGCATTGGTGCATTGGAATCTAATGCTCACCTCCCAGGAGCCGCTCAAAGCACAAACTCTTAGAACATTCTTTCTTCTTGTACTTAAGTCGGCATTGTGCCTTTTGTATTCAATCCCTATGCAATTTCTGTGTTTCATGGCCAATGTGAAATTCCAAGGGATACTGTAAACCGGCACTGGTGCATCGGAACCCAATACAGGTCTCCCAGGAGGCGCTCAAAGCACAAACTCTTAGAAGATTCACTCTTCTTGTACTTAAGTTGGCATTGTCACTTTTGTATTCAATCCCCATGCAATATGTGTGTTTCATGGTCAATGTTAAGGTCCAAAAATACAGTAAACCTGCACTGGTGCATCGGAATCTAATACTGGTCTCTCAGGTGCCGCTCAAAGCACAAACTCTTAGAAGAATGATTCCTCTTGCACTTATGTCCGCATTGTCTCTTTGTATTCCATCCCGATGCAATTTCTGTGTTTCATTGTCAATGTGAATGTCCAAGGGATACAGTAAACCTGTACTGGTGCTTTTGAATATAATACTGGTCTCCCAGGAGCCGCTCAATGCACAAACTCTTAGAACATCCTCTCTCCTTGTACTTTATTCTGCATTGTGCATTTTGTAATCAATCCCGATGCTGTTTCTGTGTGTCATGGACAATGTGAAGGTCCAAGGGATACAGTAAACCTGCAGTGGTGGAATTGAATCTAAGACTGGTCTCCCACGAGCCGCTCAATTCAATAACTCTTAGAAAATCCACCCTTCTTGTATTTAAGTCGGCGTTGTCCCTTTTGCATGCAATCCCGAAGCAATTTCTCTGTTTCATGGTCAATGTGAAGGTCCAAGGGATACAGTAAACCGGCACTGGTGCATCGGAATCTAATACTGGTCTCCCAGGAGCAGCTCAAAGCACAAACTCTTAGAAAATTCACTCTTCTTAAACTTAGGTCGGCATTGTCCCTTATGTATTCCATCCCGACGCAATTTCTGTGTTTCATGGTTAATGTGAAGGTCCAAGGGATACAGTAACCTCGCACTGGCGCATTGGAATCTAATGCTCACCTCCCAGGAGCCGCTCAAAGCATAAACTCTTAGAAGATTCTTTCTTCTTGTACTTAAGTCGGCATTGTGCCTTTGGGATTCAATCCCCATGCATTATCTGTGTTTCATGGTCAATGGGAAGGTCCAAGGGATACTGTAAATCAGCACCGGTGCATCGGAACCCAATACAGGTCTCCCAGGAGCCGCTCAAAACTCAAACTCGTAGAAGATTCAATCTTCTTGTTCTTAAGTTGGCATTGTGCTTTTTATATTCAATCCCGATGCAATTTCTGTGTTTCATGGTCAATGTGAAGGTCCTAGGGACACAGTAAACCAGCACTGGTGCACGGAATCTAATACTGGTCTCCCAGGAGCCGATCAATGCACAAACTCTTAGAACATTCAATCTTCTTGGACCGAAGTCTGCATTGTCCCTTTTGGGTTCAATCCCGATTCAATTAATGTACTTCATGGTCAATGTGAAGGTCCCAGGGATACAGTAAACCTGCACTGTTTCATCGGAATCTATGAGTGCTCTCCTAGGAGCCGCTCAAAGTAAAATGTCTTTGAAGATTCAATCTCCTTGTGCTTATATTGGCATTGTCCCATTTGTATTCAATCCCGATGCAATTTCTGTGTCTCATGGCCAATGTGAAGATCCAAGGGATAGAGTAAACCTGCACTGGTGCATCGGAATATAATACTGGTCTTCCAGGAGCCGCTCAAAGCACATACTCTTAGAACAACCTCTCTCCTTGTACTTTATTCGGCAATGTGCATTTTGTATTCAATCCCGATGATATTTCTGTGTTTCATGGTCAATGTGAAGGTCCAAGGGATACAGTAAACCAGCACTGGTGCACGGAATCTAATACAGGTCTCCCAGGAGCCGCTCAATGCAGAAACTCTTAGAACATTCAATCTTCCTGGACCTAAGTCGGCAGTGTCCCTTTTGGAATCAATCCCGATTCAATTTCTGCACTTCATGGTCAATGTGAAGGTCCATGGGACACTGTAGACCTGCACTGGAGCATCGGAATCTATGAGAGGTCTCGTAGGAGCCGCTCAAAGTAAAATGTCTTTGAAGATTCACTCTCCTTGTACAAAAGTCAGCATTGTCCCTTTCGCATTCAATCCATATGCACTTTCTGTCTCACATGGTCCATGTGAAGATCCAAGTGATTCAGTAAACCTGCACTGGTTCGTCGGAATCTAATACTGGTCTCCCAGGAGCCGCTCAAACCACAAACTCTTAGGTGATTCACTCTTCTTGTACTTAAGTTGGCATTGTGCGTTTTGTATTCAATTTCCATTCAATTTCTGTGTTTCATGGTCAATGTGAAGGTCCAAGGGATTCAGTAAACCTGCACTGGTGCATAGAAATCTAATACTAGTCTCCCAGGAGCCGCTCAAACCACATAATCTTAAAAAATTCACTCTTTCTTTTATTTAAGTCGGCATTGTCCCATTTGTATTCAATCCCGATGCAATTTCTGTGTTTCATGGTCAATGTGAAGGTCAAAGGGATACAGTGAACGTGCACTGGTCCATCGGAATGTAATATAGGTCCACCAGGAGCCGCTCAAACCACGAACTCGTAGAAGATTCACTCTTCTTTTACCTAAGTTGGCATTGTGCTATTTGTATTCAATCCCGATGCAATTTAAGTGTTTCATGGTCAATGTGAACGTCCAAGAGATACAGTACACCTGCACTGGTGCATCGGAATCTGATACTAATCTCCCAGGAGCCGCTGAAAGCACAAACTCTTAGAAGATTCACTCATCTGGCACTGAAGTCGGCATTGGTTCTTATGTATTCAATCCCGATGCAATTTCTGGATTTCATGGTCAATGTGATGGGCCAAGGGATACAGTAAACCTGCACCGGTGCATCGGAATATAATACTGGTCTCCCAGGAGCCGCTCAAAGCACAAACTCTTAGAACAACCTCTCTCCTTGAACTTTATTCGGCATTGTGCATTTTGTATTCAACCCCGATGCTATTTCTGTGTGTCATGGACAATGTGAAGGTCCAAGTGATGCAGAAAACCTGCATTGGTGCATCGGAATGTAATACTGGTCTCCCAGGAGCCGCTGAAAACGCAAACTCTCAGATGATTCACTCATCTTGTACTTAAGTCGGCATTGTAACTTTTGTACTAAATCCCGATGTAATATCTATGTTTCATGGTCAATGTAAAGGTCCAAATGAGACAGTCAACCTGCACTGGTGCATCGGAATCTAATACTTGTCTCCCAGGAGCCGCTCAAAGCACAAAATCGTAGAAGATTCACTCTTCTTGTACTTAAGACGTCATCGTGCCCTTTGTATTCAATCCCGATGCAACTTCTGTGTTTCATGGTCAATGTGAAGGTCCAAGGGATAGAGTAAGACGTGCACTGGTGCATCGGAAACTAATACAGGTCTCCCAGGAGCCACTAAAAACCACAAACTCGTAGAACATTCACTCTTCTTGTACTTAAGTTGGCATTGTGCCTTTTGATTTAAATCGCGATGCAATTTCTGTCTTTAATAGTCAATGTGAATGTCCATGGGATACAGTAAACCTGCACTGGTGCATCGGAAATTAATACTGATCTCCCAGGAGCCGCTCAAAGCACAAACTCTTAGAAGATTCACTCATCTTGTACCTAAGTCGGCATTGTGCCTTTTGTATTCAATCCCGATGCAATTTCTGTGTTTCATGGTCAATGTGAAGGTCCAAGGGATACAGTAAACCTTCACTGGTGCATCGGAATCTAATTCTGGTCTCCCAGGAGACGCTCAAAGCACAAACTCTTAGAAGATCAACTCTTCTTGTACTTATTCGGCATTGTGCCTTTTGTATACAATGCCGATGCGGTTTGCGCGTTTCATTTTCAATT
>NW_025728280.1:0-121822 GCF_021461385.2 Schistocerca piceifrons
GTCGTTTCCATAGAAACGATACTCGATTTAGTAGGAGAAGTCATAGAACCCATAGTATTTCATTGCGACACAATTTCCGTGTGAATTCGTCAATGTGGAGGAGTGAGGGATGCAGTAAAGAAGGATTAGTGGATCGGAAATGTAATTGTCGTATCCCAAAAGAAAATCCTGTCGTTCCCATAGAAACGTTACTCGATTTAGGAGGAAATGACTTAGAACACATAGTATTTCATAGCGACGTAATTTCCGTGTGAATTCGTCAATGTGTGGGAGTGAGGGATGCAGTAAAGAAGGATTAGTGGATCGGAAATGTGATTGCCGTATCCCAAAGGAAAATCCTGTCGCTTCCATAGAAACGCTACTCGATTTAGAAGGAAATGTCTTAGAACACATAGAATTACATAGCGACGCAATTTCCGTGTGAATTCGTCAATGAGTGGGAGTGAGGGATGCAGTAAAGAAGGATAGGTGGATCGGAAATGAGATTGTCGTATCCCAAAAGTAAATCATGTCGTTTCCATAGAAACGTTACTCGATTTAGAAGGAAATGTCTTAGAACACATAGTATTTCATGGCGACGCAACATCCGTGTGAATTCGTCAATGTGTGGGGGTGAGGGATGCAGTAAAAAAGGATTAGTGGATCGGAAATGTGATTGTCGTATCCCAAAAGAAATTCCTGTCGTTTAGATAGAAACGTTACTCGATTTAGAAGGAGAAGTCATAGAACCCATAGTATTTCATAGCGACTCAATTTCCGTGTGAATTCGTCAATGAGTGGGTGTGAAGGATGCAGTAAAGAAGGATTAGTGGATCAGAAATGAGATTGTCGTATCCCAAAAGAAAAACCTTTCGTTTCCATAGGAACGTTACTCGATTTAGAAGGAAATGTCTTAGAACACATAGTATTACATAGCGACGCAATTTCCGTGTGAATTCGTCAATGAGTGGGAGTGAAGGATGCAGTAAAGAAGGGTTAGTGGATCGGAAATGAGATTGTCGTATCCCAAAAGAAAATCCTGTCGTTTTCATAGACACATTACTCGATTTAGAAGTAAATGTCTTAGAACACATAGTATTTCATAGCGACGCAATTTCCGTGTGTATTCGTCTATGTGTGGGAGTGAGGGATGCAGTAAAGAACCATTAGTGGATCGGAAAAATGTTTGTCGTATCCCAAAAGAAAATCCCGTCGTTTCAATTGAAACGTTACTCGATTTAGAAGGAAATGTCTTAGAACACATAGTATTTCAGAGCGACGCAATTTCCGTGTGAATTCGTCAATGAGTGGCAGTGAGGGATGCAGTAAAGAAGGATCAGTGGATCGGAAATGAGATTGTCGTATCCCAAAAGAAAATCCTGTCGTTTCCATAGAAACGTTACTCGATTTAGAAGGAGAAGTCATAGAACCCATAGTATTTCATAGCGACTCAATTTCTGTGTTAATTCGTCAATGTGAGGGAGCTAGGGATGCAATAAAGAAGGAATAGTGCATCGAGATGGAGATACTCGTATCGCAAAAAAAAGCCAGTCGTTTCCATAGAAACGATACTCGATTTAGAAGAAGAATTCATAGAACCCATAGTATTTCATTGTGACGTAATTGCTGTGTTAATTCGTCAATGTGTGGGAGTGAGGGATGCAGTAAGGAAGGATTAGTGGATCGGAAATTTGATTGTCGTATACCAAAAGAAAATCCTGTCGTTTCCATAGAAACGTTACTCGATTTAGAAGGAAATGTCTTAGATCACATAGTATTTCATAGCGACGCAATTTCCGTGTGAATTCGTCAATGAGTGGGAGTGAGGGATGCAGTAAAGAAGGATTAGGGGATCGGAAATGAGATTGTCGTATCCAAAAGAAAATCCTGTCGTTTCCATAGAAACGTTACTCGATTTAGAAGGAAATGTCTTAGAAGACATGGAATTACATAGCGATGCAATTTCCGTGTGAATTCGTCAATGAGTGGGAGTGAGGGATGCAGTAAAGAAGGATTAGTGGATCGGAAATGAGATTGTCGTATCCCAAAAGAAAATCCTGACGTTTCCATAGAAACGTTACTCGATTTAGAAGGAAATGTCTGAGAACACATAGTATTTCAGAGCGACGCAATTTCCGTGTGAATTCGTCAATGAGTGGGAGTGAGGGATGCAGTAAAGAAGGATCAGTGGATCGGAAATGAGATTGTCGTATCCCAAAAGAAAATCCTGTCGTTTCCATAGAAACGTTACTCGATTTAGAAGGAAATGTCTTAGAACATATAGTATTTCATAGCGACGCAATTTCCGTGTGAAATCGTCAATGAGTGGGAGTGAGGGATGCAGTAAAGAAGGATTAGGGGATCGGAAATGAGATTGTCGTATCCAAAAGAAAATCCTGTCGTTTCCATAGAAACGTTACTCGATTTAGAAGGAAGTGTCCTAGAATACATAGAATTTCATAGCGACGCAATTTCCGTGTGAATTCGTCAATGAGTGGGAGTGAGGGATGCAGTAAAGAAGGATTAGTGGATCGGAAATGAGATTGTCGTATCCCAAAAGAAAATCCTGTTGTTTCCATAGAAACGTTACTCGATTTAGAAGGAGAAGTCATAGAACCCATAGTATTTCATAGCGACTGAATTTCTGTGTTAATTCGTCAATGTGAGGGAGCTAGGGATTCAATAAAGAAGGAATAGCGCATCGAGATGGAGATACTCGTATCGCAAAAGAAAAAAACAGTCGTTTCCATAGAAACGATACTCGATTTGGAAGGAGAATTCATAGAACCCATAGTATTTCATTGCGACGTAATTGCTGTGTTAATTCGTCAATGTGTGGGAGTGAGGGATGCAGTAAAGAAGGATTAGTGGATCGGAAATGTGATTGTCGTATCCCAAAAGAAAATCCTGTCGTTTCCATAGAAACGTACCTCAATTTAGAAGGAAATGTCTTAGATCACATAGTAATTAATAGCGACGCAATTTCCGTGTGAATTCGTCAATGAGTGGGAGTGAGGGATGCAGTAAAGAAGGATTAGTGGATCGGAAATGAGTTTTTTCGTATACCAAAAGAAAATCCTGTCGTTTCCATAGCGACGTTACTCCATTTAGAAGGAGAATTCATAGAACTTATAGTGTTTCATAGCGACTCAATTTCTGTGTTAATTCGTCAATGTGAGGGAGCTAGGGATGCAATAAAGAAGGAATAGTGCATCGAGAAGGAGATACTCGTATCGCAAAAGAAAAGCCAGTCGTTTCCATAGAAACGTTACTCGATTTAGGAGGAAATGTCTTAGAACACATAGAATTACATAGCGACGCAATTTCCGTGTGAATTCGTCAATGAGTGGGAGTGAGGGATGCAGTAAAGAAGGATTAGTGGATCGGAAATGAGATTGTCGTATCCCAAAAGAAAATCCTGTCGTTTCCATAGAAACGTTACTCGATTTAGAAGGAAATGCCTTAGAACACATAGTATTTCAGAGCGACGCAATTTCCGTGTGAATTCGTCAATGGGTGGGAGTGACGGATGCAGTAAAGAAGGATCAGTGGATCGGAAATGAGATTGTCGTATCCCAAAAGAAAATCCTGTCGTTTCCATAGAAACGTTACTCGATTTAGAAGGAAATGTCTTAGAACACATAGTATTTCATGGCGACGCAAAGTCCGTGTGAATTCGTCAATGTGTGGGAGTGAGGGATGCAGTAAAGAAGGATTAGTGGATCGGAAATGTGATTGTCGTATCCCAAAAGGAAATCCTGTCGTTTCCATAGAAACGTTACTTGATTTAGAAGGAAATGTCTTAGAACACATAGTATTTCATAGCGACGCAATTTACGTGTGAATTCGTCAATGTGTGGGGGTGACGGATGCAGTAAAAATGGATTAGTGGATCGGAAATGTGATTGTCGTATCCCAAAAGAAATTCCTGTCGTTTAGATAGAAACGTTACACGATTTAGAAGGAAATGTCTTAGAACACATAGTATTTCATAGCGACGCAATTTCCGTGTGAACTCGTCCATGAGTGGGAATGAGGGATGCAGTAAAGAAGGATTAGTGGATCGGAAATGAGATTGTCGTATCCCAAAAGAAAATGCTGTCGTTTCCATAGAAACGTGACTCGATATAGAAGGAAATGCCTTAGAACACATAGTATATCATAGCGACGCAATTTCCGTGTGAATTCGTCAATGAGTGGGAGTGAGGGTTGCAGTAAAGAAGGATAAGGGGATCGGAAATGAGATTGTCGTATCCCAAAAGAAAATTCTGTCGTTTCCATAGAAACGTTACTCGATTTACAAGGAAATGTCTTAGAACACATAGTATTACATAGCGACGTAATTTCCGTGTGAATTCGTCAATGAGTGGGAGTGAGGGATGCAGTAAAGAAGGATTAATGGATCGGAAATGAGATTGTCGTATCCCAAAAGAAAATCCTGTCGTTTCCATAGAAACATTACTCGATTTAGAAGTAAATGTCTTAGAACACATAGTATTTCATAGCGACGCAATTTCCGTGTGAATTCATCAATGGGTGGGAGTGAGGGATGCAGTAAAGAAGGATTAGTGGATCGGAAATGTGATTGTCGTATCCCAAAAGAAAATCCTGTCGTTTCCATAGAAACGTTACTCGATTTAGAAGGAAATGTCTTAGAACACATAGTATTTCATAGCGACGCAATTTCCGTGTGTAATCGTCAATGAGTGGGAGTGAGGGATGCAGTAAAGAAGGATTAGTGGATCGGAAATGAGATTGTCGTATCCCAAAAAAAATCCTGTCGTTTCCATAGAAACGTTACTCGATTTAGAAGGAAATGTCTTAGAACACATAGTTTTTCAATGCGACGCAATATCCGTGTGAATTCGTCAATGTGTGGGAGTGAGTGATGCAGTAAATAAGGATTAGTGCATCGGAAATGTGATTATCGTATCCCAAAAGAAATTCCTGTCGTTTAGATAGAAACGTTACACAATTTAGAAGGAAATGTCTTAGAACACATAGTATTTCATAGCGACGCAATTTCCGTGTGAATTCCTCCATGAGTGGGAATGAGGGATGCAGTAAAGAAGGATTAGTGGATCGGAAATGTAATTGTCGTATCCCAAAAGAAAATCCTGTCGATTCCATAGAAACGTTACTCGATTTAGAAGGAAATGTTTTAGAACACATAGTATTTCATAGCGACGCAATGTCCGTGTGAATTCGTCAATGAGTGGGAGTGAGGGATGCAGTAAAGAAGGATTAGTGGATCGGAAGTGAGATTGTCGTATCCCAAACGAAAATCCTGTCGTTTCCATAGAAACGTTACTCGATTTAGAAGGAAATGTCTTAGAATACATGGAATGTCTTAGCGACGCAATTTCCGTGTGAATTCGTCAATGAGTGGTAGTGAGGGATGCAGTAAAGAAGGATAAGTGGATCGGAAATGAGATTGTCGTATCCCAAAAGAAAATCCTGTTGTTTCCATAGAAACGTTACTCGATTTAAAAGGAGAAGTCATAGAACCCATAGTATTTCATAGCGACTCAATTTCTGTGTTAATTCGTCAATGTGAGGGAGCTCGGGATGCAATAAAGGAGGAATAGTGCATCGAGATGGAGATACTCGTATCGCAAAAGAAAAGCCAGTCGTTTCCACAGAAACGATACTCGATTTAGAAGGAGAATTCATAGAACCCATAGTATTTCATTGTGACGTAATTGCTGTGTTAATTCGTCAATGTGTGGGAGTGAGGGATGCAGTAAAGAAGGAATAGTGGATCGGAAATTTGATTGTCGTATCCCAAAAGAAAATCCTGTCGTTTCCATAGAAACGTTACTCGATTTAGAAGGAAATGTCTTAGATCACATTGTATTCCATAGCGACGCAATTTCCGTGTGAATTCGTAAATGAGTGGGAGTGAGGGATGCAGTAAAGAAGGATTAGTGGATCGGAAATGAGATTGTCGTATCCCAAAAGAAAATCCCGTCGTTTCCATAGAAACGTTACTCGATTTAGAAGGAAGTGTCTTAGAATACATAAAATTTCATAGCGACGCAATGTCCGTGTGAATTCGTCAATGAGTGGGAGTGAGGGATGCAGTAAAGAAGGATTAGTGGATCGGAAATGAGATTGTCGTATCCCAAAAGAAAATCCTGTTGTTTCCATGGAAACGTTACTCGATTTAGAAGGAGAAGTCATAGAACCCATAGTATTTCATAGCGACTCAATTTCTGTGTTAATTCGTCAGTGTGAGGGAGCTAGGGATGCAATAAAGATGGAATAGCGCATCGAGATGGAGTTACTCGTATCGCAAAAAGAAAACCCAGTCGTTTCCATAGAAACGATACTCGATTTAGAATGAGATTTCATACAACCCATAGTATTTCAATGCGACGTAATTGCTGTGTTAAATCGTCAATGTGTGGGAGTGAGGGATGCAGTAAAAAAGGATTAGTGGATCGGAAATGAGATTGTCGTATCCCAAAAGAAAATCCTGTCGTTTCCATAGAAACGTTACTCGATTTAGCAGGAGAAGTCATAGAACCCACAGTATTTTGTAGCGACTCAATTTCTGTGTTAAATCGTCAATGTGAGGGAGCTAGGGATGAAATAAAGAAGGAATAGTGCATCGAGATGGAGATACTCGTATCGCAAAAGAAAAGCCAGTCGTTTCCATAGAAACGATACTCGATTTAGAAGGAGAAGTCTTAGAACACATAGTATTTCATAGCGACGCAATTTCCGTGTGAATTCGTCAATGAGTGGGAGTGAGGGATGCAGTAAAGAAGGATTAGTGGATCGGAAATGTGATTGTCGTATCCCAAAAGAAAATCCTTTCGTTTCCAAAGAAATGTTACTCGATTTAGAAGGAGACGTCATAGAACCCATAGTATTTCATAGCGACGTAATTTCCGTGTGAATTCGTCGATGTGTGGGAGTGAGGGATGCAGTAAAGAAGGATTAGTGGATCGGAAATGGGATTGTCGTATCCCAAAAGAAAAACCTTTCGTTTCCATAGAAACGTTACTCGATTTAGAAGGAAATGTCTTAGAACACATAGTATTTCATAGCGACGCAATTTCCGTGTGAATTCATCAATGAGTGGGAGTGAGGGATTAAGTAAAGAAGGATTAGTGGATCGGAAATGTGATTGTCGTATCCCAAAAGAAAATCCTGTCGTTTCCATTGAAACGTTACTCGATTTAGAAGGAAATGTCTTAGAACACATAGTATTTCATAGGGACGCAATTTCCGTGTGAATTCATCAATGAGTGGGAGTTAAGGATGCAGTAAAGAAGGATTAGTGGATCGGAAATGAGATTGTCGTATCCCAAAAGAAAATCCTGTCGTTTCCATAGAATCGTTACTCGATTTAGAAGGAGAAGTCATAGAACCCATAGTATTTCATAGCGACGCAATTTCCGTGTGAATTCGTCAATGTGTGGGAGTGAGTGATGCAGTAAAGAAGGATTAGTGGATCGGAAATGTGATTGTCGTATCCCAAAAGAAATTCCTGTCGTTTAGATAGAAACGTTACACGATTTAGAAGGAAATGCCTTAGAACACGTAGTATTTCATAGCGACGCAATTTCCGTGAGAATTCGTCCATGAGTGGGAATGAGGGATGCAGTAAAGAAGGATTAGTGGATCGGAAATGAGATTGTCGTATCCCAAAAGAATATCCTGTCGTTTCCATAGAAACGTTACTCGATTTAGAAGGAAATGTCTTAGAACACATAGTATTTCATAGCGACGCAAGTTCCGGGTGAATTCCTCATTGAGTGGGAGTGAGGGATGCAGTAAAGAAGGATTAGTGTATCGGAAATGAGATTGTCGTATCCCAAAAGAAAATCCTGTCGTTTCCATAGAAACGTTACTCGATTTAGAAGGAAATGTCATAGAAACCATATTTTTTCATAGCGACGCAATTTCTGTGATAATTCGTCAATGTGAGGGAGCTAGGGATGCAATAAAGAAGTAATAGTGCATCGAGGAGGAGTTACTCGTACCGCAAAAGAAAATCCTTTCGTTTCCATCGAATCGTTACTCGATTTAGGAGGAGATGTCATAGAACCCATAGTATTTCATAGCGACTCAATGTCTGTGTTAATTCGTCAATGAGTGGGAGTGAGGGATGCAGTTAAGAAGGATTAGTGAATCGGAAATGAGATTGTCGTATCGCAAAAGAAAATCCTGTCGTTTCCACAGAAACGTAACTCGATTTAGAAGGAGAAGTCATAGAACACATAGTATTTCATAGCGACGCAATTTCCGTGAGAATTCGTCAATGTGTGGGAGTGAGGGATGCAGTAAAGAAGGATTAGTGGATCGGAAATGAGATTGTCGTATCCCAAAAGAAAATCCTGTCGTTTCCATAGAAACGTTACTCGAGTTAGAAGGAAATGTGTTAGAACACATAGTATTTCATAGCGACGCAATTTCCGTGTGAATTCGTCAATGTGTTGGAGTGAGGGATGCAGTAAAGAAGGATTAGTGGATCAGAAATGAGATTGCCGTATCCCAAAAGAAAATCCTGTCGTTTCCATAGTAACGTTACTCGATTTAGAAGGAAATGTCTTAGAACACATAGTATTTCATAGCGACGCAATTTCCGTGTGGATTCGTCAATGAGTGGAAGTGAGGGATGCAGTAAAGAAGGAATAGTGGATCGGAAATGAGATTGTCGTATCCCAAAAGAAAATCCTGTCGTTTCCATAGAAACGTTACTCGATTTACAAGGAGAAGTCATAGAACCCATTGTATTTCATAGCGACGCAATTTCCGTGTGAATTCGTCATTGAGTTTGAGTGAGGGATGCAGTAAAGAAGGATTAGTGGATCGGATATGAGATTGTCGTATCCCAAAAGAAAATCCTGTCGTTTCCATAGAAACGTTACTCGATTTAGAAGGAAATGTCTTAGAACCCATAGTTTTTCATAGCGACGCAATTTCCGTGTGAATTCGTCAATGTGTTGGAGTGAGGGATGCAGTAAAGAAGGATTAGTGGATCGGAAATGAGATTGTCGTATCCCAAAAGAAAATCCTGTCGTTTCCATAGAAACGTTACTTGATTTAGAAGGAGAAGTCATAGAACCCATAGTATTTCATAGCGACGCAATTTCCGTGTGAATTCGTCAATGAGTGGGAGTGAGGGATGCAGTAAAGAAGGATTAGTGGATCGGAAATGAGATTGTCGTATCCCAAAAGATAATCCTGTCGTTTCCATAGAAACGTTACTCGATTTAGAAGGAAATGTCTTAGAACACATAGTATTTCATAGCGACGCAATTTCCGTGTGGATTCGCCAATGAGTGGGAGTGACGGATGCAGTAAAGAAGGATTAGTGGATCGGAAATGAGATTGTCGTATCCCAAAAGAAAATCCTGTCGTTTCCATAGAAACGTAACTCGATTTCGAAGGAAATGTCTTAGATCACATGGTATTTCATAGCGGCGCAATTTCCGTGTGAATTCGTCAATGAGTGGGAGTGAGGGATGCAGTAAAGAAGGATTAGTGGATCGGAAATGAGATTGTCGTATCCCAAAAGAAAATCCTGTCGTTTCCATAGAAACGTTACTCGATTTAGAAAGAGAAGTCATAGAACCCATAGTATTTCATAGCGACGCAATTTCCGTGTGAATTCGTCAATGTGTGGGAGTGAGGGATGCAGTAATGAAGGTTTAGTGGATCGGAAATGTGATTGTCGTATCCCAAAAGAAAATCCTCTCGTTTCCATAGAAACGTTACTTGATTTAGTAGGAAATGTCTTAGAACACATAGTATTTCATAGCGACGCAATTTCCGTGCGAATTCGTCAATGTGTGGGAGTGAGGGATGCAGTAAAGAGGGATTAGTGGATCGGAAATGAGATTGTCGTATCCCAAAAGAAAATCCTGTCGTTTCCACAGAAACGTTACTTGATTTAGAAGGAGAAGTCATAGAACCCATAGTATTTCATAGCGACGCAATTTCCGTGTGAATTCGTCAATGAGTGGGAGTGAGGGATGCAGTAAAGAAGGATTAGTGGATCGGAAATGAGATTGTCGTATCCCAAAAGAAAATCCTGTCGTTTCCATAGAAACGTTACTCGATTTAGAAGGAAATGACTTAGAACACATAGTATTTCATAGCGACGCAATTTCCGTGTGGATTCGTCAATGAGTGGGAGTGAGGGATGCAGTAAAGAAGGATTAGTGGATCGGAAGTGAGATTGTCGTATCCCAAAAGAAAATCCTGTCGTTTCCATAGAAATGTTACTCGATTTAGAAGGAGAAGTCATAGAACACATAGTATTTCATAGCGACGCAATTTCCGTGTGAATTCGTCAATGTGTGGGAGTGAGGGATGCAGTAAGGAAGGATTAGTGGATCGGAAATGAGATTGTCGTATCCCCAAAAGAAAATCATGTCGTTTCCATAGAAACCTTACTCGATTTAGAAGGAAATGTCTTAGAACACATAGTATTTCATAGCGACGCAATTTGCGTGTGAATTCGTCAATGAGTGGGAGTGAGGGATGCAGTAAAGGATTAGTGGATCGGAAATGAGATTGTCGTATCCCAAAAGAAAATCCTCTCGTTTCCGTAGAAACGTTACTCGATTTTGTAGGAAATGTCTTAGAACACATAGTTTTTCATAGCGACGCAATTTCCGTGTGAATTCGTCAATGTGTGGGAGTGAGGGATGCAGTAAAGAAGGATTAGTGGATCGGAAATGAGATTGTCGTATCCCAAAAGAAAATCCTGTCTTAATCGATTTAGAAGGAAATGTCTTAGAACACATAGTATTTCATAGCGATGCAATTTCGTGTGAATTCGTCAATGTGTGGGAGTGAGGGATGCAGCAAAGAAGGATTATTGGATCGGAAATGAGATTGTCGTATCCAAAAGAAAATCCTGTCGTTTCCATAGAAACGTTACTCGATTTAGAAGGAGTAGTCATAGAACCCATAGTATTTCATAGCGACTCAATTTCAGTGTTAATTCGTCAATGTGAGGGAGCTAGGGATGCAATAAAGAAGGAATAACGCATCGAGAAGGAGATACTCGTATCGCAGAAGAAAAGCCAGTCGTTTCCACAGAAATGATACTCGACTTAGAAGGAGAAGTCATAGAACCATAGAATTTCATAGTGACGCAATTTCCGTGTGAATTCGTCAATGAGTGGGAGTGAGGGATGTAGTAAAGAAGGATTAGTGGATCGGAAATGTGATTGTCGTATCCCAAAAGAAAATCCTGTCGTTTCCATAGAAACGTTGCTCGATTTAGAAGGAAATGTCTTAGAACGCATAGTATTTCATTGCGACGCAATTTCCGTGCGAATTCGTCAATGTGTGGGAGTGATGGATGCAGTAAAGGTGGATTAGAGGATCGGAAATGTGATTGTCGTGTCCCAAAAGAAAATCCTGTCGTTTCCATAGAAACGTTACTCGATTTAGAAGGAAATGTCTTAGAACACATAGTATTTCATAGCGACGAAATTTCCGTGTGAATTCGTCAATGTGTGGGAGTGAGGGATGCAGTAAAGAAGGATTAGTGGATCGCAAATGAGATTGTCGTATCCCAAAAGAAAATCCTGTCGTTTCCATAGAAACGTTACTCGATTTAGAAGGAAATGTCTTAGAAAACATAGTATTTCATTGCGACGCAATTTCTGTGTGAATTCGTCAATGAGTTGGAGTGAGGTATGCAGAAAAGAAAGATTAGTGGATCGGAAATGAGATTGTCATATCCCAAAAGAAAATCCTGTCGTTTCCATAGAAACGTTACTCGATTTAGAATGAAATGTCTTAGAAAACATAGTATTTCATAGCGACACAATTTCCGTGTGAATTCGTAAATGTGTGGGAGTGAGGGATGCAGTAAAGAAGGATTAGTGGATCGGAAATGAGATTGTCGTATTCGAAAAGAAAATCCTGTCGTTTCCATAGAAACGATACTCGATTTAGAAGGAGAAGTCATAGAACCCATAGTATTTCATAGCGACGCAATCTCCGTGTGAATTCGTCAATGTGTGGGAGTGAGGGATGCAGTAAAGAAGGACTAGTGGATGGGAAATGAGATTGTTGTACCGTAAAAGAAAATCCAGTCGTTTCCATAGAAACGTTACTCGATTTAGAAGGAGAAGTCATAGAACCCATAGTATTTCATAGCGACGCAATTTCAGTGTGAATTCGTCAATGTGTGGGAGTGAGGGATGCAGTAAAGGAGGATTAGTGGATCGGAAATGTGATTGTCGTATCCCAAAAGAAAATCCTGTCGTTTCCATAGAAACGTTACTCGATTTAGAAGGAAATGTCTTAGAACACATAGTATTTCGTAGCGACGCAATTTCCGTGTGAATTCGTCAATGTGTGGAAGTGAGGGATGCAGTAAAGAAGGATTAGTGGATCGGAAATGAGATTGTCGTTTCCCAAAAGAAAAACCTGTCGTTTCCATAGAAACGTTGCTCGATTTAGAAGGAAATGTCTTAGAACGCATAGTATTTCATTGCGACGCAATTTCCGTGCGAATTCGTCAATGTGTGGGAGTGAGGGATGCAGTAAAGATGGATTAGAGGATCGGAAATGTGATTGTCGTGTCCCAAAAGAAAATCCTGTCGTTTCCATAGAAACGTTACTCGATTTAGAAGGAAATGTCTTAGAACACATAGTATTTCATAGCGACGCAATTTCCGTGTGAATTCGTCAATGTGTGGGAGTGAGGGATGCAGTAAAGAAGGATTAGTGGATCGCAAATGAGATTGTCGTATCCCAAAAGAAAATCCTGTCGTTTCCATAGAAACGTTACTCGATTTAGAAGGAAATGTCTTAGACCACAAAGTATTTCGTAGCGACGCAATTTCCGTGCGAATTCGTCAAGGAGTGGGAGTGAGGGATGCAGTAAAGAAGGATTAGTGGATCGGAAATGAGATTGTCGTATCCCAAAAGAAAATCCTGTCGTTTCCATAGAAACGTTACTCGATTTAGAAGGAGAAGTCATAGAACACATAGTATTTCATAGCGACGCAATTACCGTGTGAATTCGTTAATGTGTGGGAGTGAGGGATGCAGTATAGAAGGGTTTGTGGATCGAAAATGAGATTGTCGTATCCCAAAAGAAAATCCAGTCGTTTCCATAGAAACGTTACTCGATTCACAAGGAAATGTTTTAGAAGACATAGCATTTCATAGCGACGCAATTTCCGTGTGAATTCGTCAATGTTTGGGTGTGAGGGATGCAGTAAAGAAGAATTAGTGGATCGGAAATGAGATTGTCATATCCCAAAAGAAAATCCTGTCGATTCCATAGAAACGTTACTCGATTTAGAAGGAGAAGTCATAGAACCCATAGTATTTCTTAGCGACGCAATTTCCGTGTGAATATGTCAATGTGTGGCAGCGAGGGATGCAGTAAAGAAGGAGTAGTGGATCGGAAATGTGATTGTCGTATCCCAAAAGATAATCCTGTCGTTTCCATAGAAACGTTACTCGATTTAGAAGGAAATGTCTTAGAACACATAGTATTTCATAGCGACGCAATTTCCGTGTGAATTCGTCAATGTGTGGGAGTGAGGGATGCAGTAAAGAAGGATTAGTGGATCGGAAATGAGATTGTCGTATCCCAAAAGAAAATCCTGTCGTTTCCATAGAAACGTTACTCGATTTAGAAGGAAATGTCTTAGAACACATAGTATTTCATAGCGACGCAATTTCTGTGTGAATTCGTCAATGAGTGGGAGTGAGGGATGCAGAAAAGAAAGATTAGTGGATCGGAAATGATTTTGTCATATCCCAAAAGAAAATCCTGTCGTTTCCATAGAAACGTTTCTCGATTTAGAAGGAGAAGTCATAGAACCCATAGTATTCCATAGCGACGCAATTTCCGTGTGAATTCGTCAATGAGTGGGAGTGAGCGATGCAGTAAAGAAGGACTAGTGGATGGGAAATGAGATTGTCGTACCCCAAAAGAAAAGCCAGTCGTTTCCATAGAAACGTTACTCGATTTAGAAGGAGAAGTCATAGAACCCATAGTATTCCATATCGACGCAATTTCCGTGTTAATTCGTCAATGTGTGGGAGTGAGGGATGCAGTAAAGAAGGATTAGTGGATCGGAATGTGATTGTCGTATCCCAAAAGAAAATCCTGTCTATTTCCATAGAAACGTTACTCGATTTAGAAAGAAATGTCTTAGAACACATAGTATTTTATAGCGACGCAATTTCCGTTTGAATTCGTCAATGTGTGGGAGTGAGGCATGCTGTAAAGAAGGATTAGTGGATCGGAAATGAGATTGTCGTATCCCAAACGAAAATCCTGTCGTTTCCATGGAAACGTTACTCGATTTAGAAGGAGAAGTCATAGAACACATAGTATTTCATAGCGACGCAATTTCCGTGTGAATTCGTCAATGTGTGGGAGTGAGGGATGCAGTAAAGAAGGATTAGTGGATCGGAAATGTGATTGTCGTATCCCAAAAGAAAATCCTGTCGTTTCCATAGAAACGTTACTCGATTTAGAAGAAAATGTTTTAGAACACATTGTATTTCGTAGCGACGCAATTTCCGTGTGAATTCGTCAATGAGTGGGAGTGAGGGATGCAGTAAAGAAGGATTAGTGGATCGGAAATGAGATTGTCGTATCCCAAAAAAAAATCCTGTCGTTTCCATAGAAACGTTACTCGATTCAGAAGGAAATGTCTTAGAAGACATAGTGTTTCATAGCGACGCAATTTCCGTGTGAATTCGTCAATGTGTGGGTGTGAGGGATGCAGTAAACAAGGATTAGTGGATCGGAAATGAGATTGTCGTATCCCAAAAGAAAATCCTGTCGATTCCATAGAAACGTTACTCTATTTAGAAGGAGAAGTCATAGAACAAATAGTATTTCATAGCGACGCAATTTCCGTGTGAATTCGTCAATGTGTGGGAGTGAGGGATGCAGTAAAGAAGGAGTAGTGGATCGGAAATGTGATTGTCGTATCCCAAAAGAAAATCCTGTCGTTTCCATATAAACGTTACTCGATTTTGTAGGAAATGTCTTAGAACACATAGTTTTTCATAGCGACGCAATTTCCGTGTGAATTCGTCAATGTGTGGGAGTGAGGGATGCAGTAAAGAAGGATTAGTGGATCGGAAATGAGATTGTCGTATCACAAAAGAAAATCCTGTCTTAATCGATTTAGAAGGAAATGTCTTAGAACACATAGTATTTCATTGCGACGCAATTTCTGTGTGAATTCGTCAATGAGTTGGAGTGAGGTATGCAGAAAAGAAAGATTAGTGGATCGGAAATGAAATTATCATATCCCAAAAGAAAATCCTGTCGTTTCCATAGAAACGTTACTCGATTTAGAATGAAATGTCTTAGAAAACATAGTATTTCATAGCGACGCAATTTCCGTGTGAATTCGTAAATATGTGGGAGTGAGGGATGCAGTAAAGAAGGATTAGTGGATCGGAAATGAGATTGTCGTCTTCCAAAAGAAAATCCTGTCGTTTCCATAGAAACGATACTCGATTTAGAAGGAGAAGTCATAGAACCCATAGTATTTCATAGCGACGCAATCTCCGTGTGAATTCGTCAACGTGTGGGAGTGAGGGATGCAGTAAAGAAGGACTAGTGGATCGGAAATGAGATTGTCGTACCCCAAAAGAAAATCCAGTCGTTTCCATAGAAACGTTACTCGATTTAGAAGGAAATGTCTTAGAAAACATAGTATTTCATTGCGACGCAATTTCTGTGTGAATTCGTCAATGAGTTGGAGTGAGGTATGCAGAAAAGAAAGATTAGTGGATCGGAAATGAGATTGTCATATCCCAAAAGAAAATCCTGTCGTTTCCATAGAAACGTTACTGGATTTAGAAGGAAATGTCTTAGAACACATAGTATTTCGTAGCGACGCAATTTCCGTGTGAATTCGTCAATGTGTGGAAGTGAGGGATGCAGTAAAGAAGGATTAGTGGATCGGAAATGAGATTGTCGTATCCCAAAAGAAAATCCTGTCGTTTCCATAAAAACGTTACTCGATTTAGAAGGAGAAGTCATAGAACACATAGTTTTTCATAGCGACGCAATTCCGAGTGAATTCGTCAATGTGTGGGAGTGAGGGATGCAGCAAAGAAGGATTAGTGGATCGGAAATGAGATTGTCGTATCCCAAAAGAAAATCCTGTCGTTTCCATAGAAACGTTACTCGATTTAGAAGGAGTAGTCATAGAACCCATAGTATTTCATAGCGACTCAATTTCAGTGTTAATTCGTCAATGTGAGGGAGCTAGGGATGCAATAAAGAAGGAATAACGCATCGAGAAGGAGATACTCGTATCGCAGAAGAAAAGCCAGTCGTTTCCACAGAAATGATACTCGACTTAGAAGGAGATGTCATAGAACCCATAGAATTTCATAGTGACGCAATTTCCGTGTGAATTCGTCAATGAGTGGGAGTGAGGGATGTAGTAAAGAAGGATTAGTGGATCGGAAATGAGATTGTCGTATCCCAAAAGAAAATCCTGTCGTTTCCATAGAAACGTTACTCGATTTAGAAGGAAATGTCTTCGAAGACATAGTATTTCATAGCGACGCAATCTCCGTGTGAATTCGTCAATGAGTGGGAGTGAAGGATGCAGTAAAGAAGGATTAGTGGATCGGAAATGAGATTGTCGTATCCGAAAAGAAAATCCTGTCGTTTCCATAGAAACGTTACTCGATTTAGAAGGAAATGTCTTAGAACACATAGTATTTCGTAGCGACGCTATTTCCGTGTGAATTCGTCAATGTGTGGAAGTGAGGGATGCAGTAAAGAAGGATTAGTGGATCGGAAATGAGATTGTCGTATCCCAAAAGAAAATCCTGTCGTTTCCATAGAAACGTTACTCGATTTAGAAGGAAATGTCTTAGAACGCATAGTATTTCATAGCGACGCAATTTCCGTGAGAATTCGTCAATGTGTGGGAGTGAGGGATGCAGTAAAGATGGATTAGTGGATCGGAAATGTGATTGTCGTATCCCAATAGAAAATCCTGTCGTTTCCATAGAAACGTTACTCGATTTAGAAGGAAATGTCTTATAACACATAGTATTTCATAGCGACGCAATTTCCGTGTGAATTCGTCAATGTTTGGGAGTGAGGGATGCAGTAAAGAAGGATTAGTGGATCGGAAATGAGACTGTCCTATCCCAAAAGAAAATCCTGTCGTTTCCATAGAAACGTTACTCGATTTAGAAGGAAATGTCTTAAAACACACAGTATTTCATAGCGACGCAATTTCCGTGTGAATTCGTCAATGAGCGGGAGTGAGGGATGCAGTAAAGAAGGATTAGTGGATCGGAAATGAGATTGTCGTATCCCAAAAGAAAATCCTGTCGTTTCCATAGAAACGTTACTCGATTTAGAAGGAGAAGTCATAGAACACATAGTATTTCATAGCGACGCAAATTCCGTGTGAATTCGTCAATGTGTGGGACTCAGGGATGCAGTAAAGAAGGGTTTGTGGATCGGAAATGAGATTGTCGTATCCAATAAGAAAATCCTGTCGTTTCCATAGAAACGTTACTCGATTTAGAAGGAAATGTCTTAGAACACATAGTATTTCATTGCGACGCAATTTCTGTGTGAATTCGTCAATGAGTTGGAGTGAGGTATGCAGAAAAGAAAGATTAGTGGATCGGAAATGAGATTGTCATATCCCAAAAGAAAATCCTGTCGTTTCCATAGAAACGTTACTCGATTTAGAATGAAATGTCATAGAAAACATAGTATTTCATAGCGACGCAATTTCCGTGTGAATTCGTAAATGTGTGGGAGTGAGGGATGCAGTAAAGAAGGACTAGTGGATCGGAAATGAGATTGTCGTACCCCAAAAGAAAATCCAGTCGTTTCCATAGAAACGTTACTCGATTTAGAATGAAATGTCTTAGAAAACATAGTATTTCATAGCGACGCAATCTCCGTGTGAATTCGTCAATGTGTGGGAGTGAGGGATGCAGTAAAGAAGGACTAGTGGATCGGAAATGAGATTGTCGTACCCCAAAAGAAAATCCAGTCGTTTCCATAGAAACGTTACTCGATTTAGAAGGAAATGTCTTAGAAAACATAGTATTTCATAGCGACGCAAATTCCGTGTGAATTCGTAAATGTGTGGGAGTGAGGGATGCAGTAAAGAAGGATTAGTGGATCGGAAATGAGATTGTCGTATTCCAAAAGAAAATCCTGTCGTTTCCATAGAAACGATACTCGATTTAGAAGGAGAAGTCATAGAACCCATAGTATTTCAGAGCGACGCAATGTCCGTGTGAATTCGTCAATGTGTGGGAGTGAGGGATGCAGTAAAGAAGGACTAGTGGATCGGAAATGAGATTGTCGTACCCCAAAAGAAATTCCAGTCGATTCCATAGAAACGTTACTCGATTTAGAAGGAGAAGTCATAGAACCCATAGTATTTCATAGCGACGCAATTTCCGTGTGAATTCGACAATGTGTGGGAGTGAGGGATGCAGTAAAGGAGGATTAGTGGATCGGAAATGTGATTGTCGTATCCCAAAAGAAAATCCTGTCATTTCCATAGAAACGTTACTGGATTTAGAAGGAAATGTCTTAGAACACATAGTATTTCGTAGCGACGCAATTTCCGTGTGAATTCGTCAATGTGTGGAAGTGAGGGATGCAGTAAAGAAGGATTAGTGGATCGGAAATGAGATTGTCGTATCCCAAAAGAAAATCCTGTCGTTTCCATAGAAACGTTGCTCGATTTAGAAGGAAATGTCTTAGAACGCATAATATTTCATTGCGACGCAATTTCCGTGCGAATTCGTCAATGTGTGGGAGTGAGGGATGCAGTAAAGATGGATTAGAGGATCGGAAATGTGATTGTCGTGTCCCAAAAGAAAATCCTGTCGTTTCCATAGAAACGTTACTCGATTTAGAAGGAAATGTCTTAGAACACATAGTATTTCATAGCGACGCAATTTCCGTGTGAATTCGTCAATGTGTGGGAGTGAGGGATGCAGTAAAGAAGGATTAGTGGATCGCAAATGAGATTGTCGTATCCCAAAAGAAAATCCTGTCGTTTCCATAGAAACGTTACTCGATTTAGAAGGAAATGTCTTAGACCACATAGTATTTCATAGCGACGCAATTTCCGTGCGAATTCGTCAAGGAGTGGGAGTGAGGGATGCAGTAATGAAGGATTAGTGGATCGGAAATGAGATTGTCGTATCCCAAAAGAAAATCCTGTCGTTTCCATAGAAACGTTACTCGATTTAGAAGGAGAAGTCATAGAACACATAGTATTTCATAGCTACGCAATTACCGTGTGAATTCGTTAATGTGAGGGAGTGAGGGATGCAGTAAAGAAGGGTTTGTGGATCGGAAATGAGATTGTCGTATCCCAAAAGAAAATCCAGTCGTTTCCATAGAAACGTTACTCGATTCTCAAAGAAATGTTTTAGAAGACATAGCATTTCATAGCGACGAAATTTCCGTGTGAATTCGTCAATGTTTGGGTGTGAGGGATGCAGTAAAGAACGATTAGTGGATCGGAAATGAGATTGTCGTATCCCAAAAGAAAATCCTGTCGATTCCATAGAAACGTTACTCGATTTAGAAGGAGAAGTCATAGAACCCATAGTATTTCATAGCGACGCAATTTCCGTGTGAATATGTCAATGTGTGGCAGTGAGGGATGCAGTAAAGAAGGAGTAGTGGATCGGAAATGTGATTGTCGTATCCCAAAAGATAATCCTGTCGTTTCCATAGAAACGTTACTCGATTTAGAAGCAAATGTCTTAGAACACATAGTATTTCATAGCTACGCAATTACCGTGTGAATTCGTTAATGTGAGGGAGTGAGGGATGCAGTAAAGAAGGGTTTGTGGATCGGAAATGAGATTGTCGTATCCCAAAAGAAAATCCAGTCGTTTCCATAGAAACGTTACTCGATTCTCAAAGAAATGTTTTAGAAGACATAGCATTTCATAGCGACGAAATTTCCGTGTGAATTCGTCAATGTTTGGGTGTGAGGGATGCAGTAAAGAACGATTAGTGGATCGGAAATGAGATTGTCGTATCCCAAAAGAAAATCCTGTCGATTCCATAGAAACGTTACTCGATTTAGAAGGAGAAGTCATAGAACCCATAGTATTTCATAGCGACGCAATTTCCGTGTGAATATGTCAATGTGTGGCAGTGAGGGATGCAGTAAAGAAGGATTAGTGGATCGGAAATGAGATTGTCGTATCCCAAAAAAAAATCCTGTCGTTTCCATAGAAACGTTACTCGATTCAGAAGGAAATGTCTTAGAAGACATAGTGTTTCATAGCGACGCAATTTCCGTGTGAATTCGTCAATGTGTGGGTGTGAGGGATGCAGTAAACAAGGATTAGTGGATCGGAAATGAGATTGTCGTATCCCAAAAGAAAATCCTGTCGATTCCATAGAAACGTTACTCTATTTAGAAGGAGAAGTCATAGAACAAATAGTATTTCATAGCGACGCAATTTCCGTGTGAATTCGTCAATGTGTGGGAGTGAGGGATGCAGTAAAGAAGGAGTAGTGGATCGGAAATGTGATTGTCGTATCCCAAAAGAAAATCCTGTCGTTTCCATATAAACGTTACTCGATTTTGTAGGAAATGTCTTAGAACACATAGTTTTTCATAGCGACGCAATTTCCGTGTGAATTCGTCAATGTGTGGGAGTGAGGGATGCAGTAAAGAAGGATTAGTGGATCGGAAATGAGATTGTCGTATCACAAAAGAAAATCCTGTCTTAATCGATTTAGAAGGAAATGTCTTAGAACACATAGTATTTCATTGCGACGCAATTTCTGTGTGAATTCGTCAATGAGTTGGAGTGAGGTATGCAGAAAAGAAAGATTAGTGGATCGGAAATGAAATTATCATATCCCAAAAGAAAATCCTGTCGTTTCCATAGAAACGTTACTCGATTTAGAATGAAATGTCTTAGAAAACATAGTATTTCATAGCGACGCAATTTCCGTGTGAATTCGTAAATATGTGGGAGTGAGGGATGCAGTAAAGAAGGATTAGTGGATCGGAAATGAGATTGTCGTCTTCCAAAAGAAAATCCTGTCGTTTCCATAGAAACGATACTCGATTTAGAAGGAGAAGTCATAGAACCCATAGTATTTCATAGCGACGCAATCTCCGTGTGAATTCGTCAACGTGTGGGAGTGAGGGATGCAGTAAAGAAGGACTAGTGGATCGGAAATGAGATTGTCGTACCCCAAAAGAAAATCCAGTCGTTTCCATAGAAACGTTACTCGATTTAGAAGGAAATGTCTTAGAAAACATAGTATTTCATTGCGACGCAATTTCTGTGTGAATTCGTCAATGAGTTGGAGTGAGGTATGCAGAAAAGAAAGATTAGTGGATCGGAAATGAGATTGTCATATCCCAAAAGAAAATCCTGTCGTTTCCATAGAAACGTTACTGGATTTAGAAGGAAATGTCTTAGAACACATAGTATTTCGTAGCGACGCAATTTCCGTGTGAATTCGTCAATGTGTGGAAGTGAGGGATGCAGTAAAGAAGGATTAGTGGATCGGAAATGAGATTGTCGTATCCCAAAAGAAAATCCTGTCGTTTCCATAAAAACGTTACTCGATTTAGAAGGAGAAGTCATAGAACACATAGTTTTTCATAGCGACGCAATTCCGAGTGAATTCGTCAATGTGTGGGAGTGAGGGATGCAGCAAAGAAGGATTAGTGGATCGGAAATGAGATTGTCGTATCCCAAAAGAAAATCCTGTCGTTTCCATAGAAACGTTACTCGATTTAGAAGGAGTAGTCATAGAACCCATAGTATTTCATAGCGACTCAATTTCAGTGTTAATTCGTCAATGTGAGGGAGCTAGGGATGCAATAAAGAAGGAATAACGCATCGAGAAGGAGATACTCGTATCGCAGAAGAAAAGCCAGTCGTTTCCACAGAAATGATACTCGACTTAGAAGGAGATGTCATAGAACCCATAGAATTTCATAGTGACGCAATTTCCGTGTGAATTCGTCAATGAGTGGGAGTGAGGGATGTAGTAAAGAAGGATTAGTGGATCGGAAATGAGATTGTCGTATCCCAAAAGAAAATCCTGTCGTTTCCATAGAAACGTTACTCGATTTAGAAGGAAATGTCTTCGAAGACATAGTATTTCATAGCGACGCAATCTCCGTGTGAATTCGTCAATGAGTGGGAGTGAAGGATGCAGTAAAGAAGGATTAGTGGATCGGAAATGAGATTGTCGTATCCGAAAAGAAAATCCTGTCGTTTCCATAGAAACGTTACTCGATTTAGAAGGAAATGTCTTAGAACACATAGTATTTCGTAGCGACGCTATTTCCGTGTGAATTCGTCAATGTGTGGAAGTGAGGGATGCAGTAAAGAAGGATTAGTGGATCGGAAATGAGATTGTCGTATCCCAAAAGAAAATCCTGTCGTTTCCATAGAAACGTTACTCGATTTAGAAGGAAATGTCTTAGAACGCATAGTATTTCATAGCGACGCAATTTCCGTGAGAATTCGTCAATGTGTGGGAGTGAGGGATGCAGTAAAGATGGATTAGTGGATCGGAAATGTGATTGTCGTATCCCAATAGAAAATCCTGTCGTTTCCATAGAAACGTTACTCGATTTAGAAGGAAATGTCTTATAACACATAGTATTTCATAGCGACGCAATTTCCGTGTGAATTCGTCAATGTTTGGGAGTGAGGGATGCAGTAAAGAAGGATTAGTGGATCGGAAATGAGACTGTCCTATCCCAAAAGAAAATCCTGTCGTTTCCATAGAAACGTTACTCGATTTAGAAGGAAATGTCTTAAAACACACAGTATTTCATAGCGACGCAATTTCCGTGTGAATTCGTCAATGAGCGGGAGTGAGGGATGCAGTAAAGAAGGATTAGTGGATCGGAAATGAGATTGTCGTATCCCAAAAGAAAATCCTGTCGTTTCCATAGAAACGTTACTCGATTTAGAAGGAGAAGTCATAGAACACATAGTATTTCATAGCGACGCAAATTCCGTGTGAATTCGTCAATGTGTGGGACTCAGGGATGCAGTAAAGAAGGGTTTGTGGATCGGAAATGAGATTGTCGTATCCAATAAGAAAATCCTGTCGTTTCCATAGAAACGTTACTCGATTTAGAAGGAAATGTCTTAGAACACATAGTATTTCATTGCGACGCAATTTCTGTGTGAATTCGTCAATGAGTTGGAGTGAGGTATGCAGAAAAGAAAGATTAGTGGATCGGAAATGAGATTGTCATATCCCAAAAGAAAATCCTGTCGTTTCCATAGAAACGTTACTCGATTTAGAATGAAATGTCATAGAAAACATAGTATTTCATAGCGACGCAATTTCCGTGTGAATTCGTAAATGTGTGGGAGTGAGGGATGCAGTAAAGAAGGACTAGTGGATCGGAAATGAGATTGTCGTACCCCAAAAGAAAATCCAGTCGTTTCCATAGAAACGTTACTCGATTTAGAATGAAATGTCTTAGAAAACATAGTATTTCATAGCGACGCAATCTCCGTGTGAATTCGTCAATGTGTGGGAGTGAGGGATGCAGTAAAGAAGGACTAGTGGATCGGAAATGAGATTGTCGTACCCCAAAAGAAAATCCAGTCGTTTCCATAGAAACGTTACTCGATTTAGAAGGAAATGTCTTAGAAAACATAGTATTTCATAGCGACGCAAATTCCGTGTGAATTCGTAAATGTGTGGGAGTGAGGGATGCAGTAAAGAAGGATTAGTGGATCGGAAATGAGATTGTCGTATTCCAAAAGAAAATCCTGTCGTTTCCATAGAAACGATACTCGATTTAGAAGGAGAAGTCATAGAACCCATAGTATTTCAGAGCGACGCAATGTCCGTGTGAATTCGTCAATGTGTGGGAGTGAGGGATGCAGTAAAGAAGGACTAGTGGATCGGAAATGAGATTGTCGTACCCCAAAAGAAATTCCAGTCGATTCCATAGAAACGTTACTCGATTTAGAAGGAGAAGTCATAGAACCCATAGTATTTCATAGCGACGCAATTTCCGTGTGAATTCGACAATGTGTGGGAGTGAGGGATGCAGTAAAGGAGGATTAGTGGATCGGAAATGTGATTGTCGTATCCCAAAAGAAAATCCTGTCATTTCCATAGAAACGTTACTGGATTTAGAAGGAAATGTCTTAGAACACATAGTATTTCGTAGCGACGCAATTTCCGTGTGAATTCGTCAATGTGTGGAAGTGAGGGATGCAGTAAAGAAGGATTAGTGGATCGGAAATGAGATTGTCGTATCCCAAAAGAAAATCCTGTCGTTTCCATAGAAACGTTGCTCGATTTAGAAGGAAATGTCTTAGAACGCATAATATTTCATTGCGACGCAATTTCCGTGCGAATTCGTCAATGTGTGGGAGTGAGGGATGCAGTAAAGATGGATTAGAGGATCGGAAATGTGATTGTCGTGTCCCAAAAGAAAATCCTGTCGTTTCCATAGAAACGTTACTCGATTTAGAAGGAAATGTCTTAGAACACATAGTATTTCATAGCGACGCAATTTCCGTGTGAATTCGTCAATGTGTGGGAGTGAGGGATGCAGTAAAGAAGGATTAGTGGATCGCAAATGAGATTGTCGTATCCCAAAAGAAAATCCTGTCGTTTCCATAGAAACGTTACTCGATTTAGAAGGAAATGTCTTAGACCACATAGTATTTCATAGCGACGCAATTTCCGTGCGAATTCGTCAAGGAGTGGGAGTGAGGGATGCAGTAATGAAGGATTAGTGGATCGGAAATGAGATTGTCGTATCCCAAAAGAAAATCCTGTCGTTTCCATAGAAACGTTACTCGATTTAGAAGGAGAAGTCATAGAACACATAGTATTTCATAGCTACGCAATTACCGTGTGAATTCGTTAATGTGAGGGAGTGAGGGATGCAGTAAAGAAGGGTTTGTGGATCGGAAATGAGATTGTCGTATCCCAAAAGAAAATCCAGTCGTTTCCATAGAAACGTTACTCGATTCTCAAAGAAATGTTTTAGAAGACATAGCATTTCATAGCGACGAAATTTCCGTGTGAATTCGTCAATGTTTGGGTGTGAGGGATGCAGTAAAGAACGATTAGTGGATCGGAAATGAGATTGTCGTATCCCAAAAGAAAATCCTGTCGATTCCATAGAAACGTTACTCGATTTAGAAGGAGAAGTCATAGAACCCATAGTATTTCATAGCGACGCAATTTCCGTGTGAATATGTCAATGTGTGGCAGTGAGGGATGCAGTAAAGAAGGAGTAGTGGATCGGAAATGTGATTGTCGTATCCCAAAAGATAATCCTGTCGTTTCCATAGAAACGTTACTCGATTTAGAAGCAAATGTCTTAGAACACATAGTATTTCATAGCGACGCAATTTCCGTGTGAATTCGTCAATGTGTGGGAGTGAGGGATGCAGTAAAGAAGGATTAGTGGATCGGAAATGAGATTGTCGTATCCCAAAAGAAAATCCTGTCGTTTCCATAGAAACGTTACTCGATTTAGAAGGAAATGTCTTAGAACACATAGTATTTCATAGCGACGCAATTTCTGTGTGAATTCGTCAATGAGTGGGAGTTAGGGATGCAGAAAAGAAAGATTAGTGGATCGGAAATGAGATTGTCATATCCCAAAAGAAAATCCTGTCGTTTCCATAGAAACGTTTCTCGATTTAGAAGGAGAAGTCATAGAACCCATAGTATTCCATAGCGACGCAATTTCCGTGTGAATTCGTCAATGAGTAGGAGTGAGGGATGCAGTAAAGAAGGACTAGTGGATGGGAAATGAGATTGTCGTACCCCAAAAGAAAAGCCAGTCGTTTCCATAGAAACGTTACTCGATTTAGAAGGAGAAGTCATAGAACCCATAGTATTCCATATCGACGCAATTTCCGTGTTAATTCGTCAATGTGTGGGAGTGAGGGATGCAGTAAAGAAGGATTAGTGTATCGGAATGTGATTGTCGTATCCCAAAAGAAAATCCTGTCTATTTCCATAGAAACGTTACTCGATTTAGAAAGAAATGTCTTAGAACACATAGTATTTTATAGCGACGCAATTTCCGTTTGAATTCGTCAATGTGTGGGAGTGAGGGATGCTGTAAAGAAGGAATAGTGGATCGGAAATGAGATTGTCGTATCCCAAACGAAAATCCTGTCGTTTCCATGGAAACGTTACTCGATTTAGAAGGAGAAGTCATAGAACACATAGTACTTCATAGCGACGCAATCTCCGTGTGAATTCGTCAATGTGTGGGAGTGAGGGATGCAGTAAAGAAGGACTAGTGGATCGGAAATGAGATTGTCGTACCCCAAAAGAAAATCCACTCGTTTCCATAGAAACGTTATTCGATTTAGAAGGAGAAGTCATAGAACCCATAGTATTTCATAGCGACGCAATTTCCGTGTTAATTCGTCAATGTGTGGGAGTGAGGGATGCAGTAAAGAGGGATTAGTGGATCGGAAATGTGATTGTCGTATCCCAAAAGAAAATCCTGTCGTTTCCATAGAAACGTTACTCGATTCAGAAGGAAATGTCTTAGATGACATAGTGTTTCATAGCGACGCAATTTCCGTGTGAATTCGTCAATGTGTGGGTGTGAGGGATGCAGTAAAGAAGGATTAGTGGATCGGAAATGAGATTGTCGTATCCCAAAAGAAAATCCTGTCGATTCCATAGAAACGTTACTCGATTTAGAAGGAAGTGTCTTAGAACACATAGTATTTCATAGCGACGCAATCTCCGTGTGAATTCGTCAATGTGTGGGAGTGAGGGATGCAGTAAAGAAGGACTAGTGGATCGGAAATGAGATTGTCGTACCCCAAAAGAAAATCCAGTCGTTTCCATAGAAACGTTACTCGATTTAAAAGGAGAATTCATAGAAACCCATAGTATTCCATAGCGAAGCAATTTCCGTGTTAATTCGTCAATTTGTGGGAGTGAGGGATGCCGTAAAGAAGGATTAGTGGATCGGAAATGTGATTGTCGTATCCCAAAAGAATATCCTGTCGTTTCCATAGAAACGTTACTCGATTTAGAAGGAAGTGTCTTAGAACACATAGTATTTCATAGCGACGCAATTTCCGTGTGACTTCGTCAATGTGTCGGAGTGAGGGATGCAGTAAAGAAGGAGTAGTGGATCGGAAATGAGATTGTCGATCCCAAAAGAAAATCCTGTCGTTTCCATAGAAACGTTACTCGATTTAGAAGGAGAAGACATAGAACCCATAGCATTTCATAGCGACGCAATCTCCGTGTGAATTCGTCAATGTGTGGGAGTGAGGGATGCAGTAAATAAGGACTAGTGGATCGGAAATGAGATTGTCGTACCCCAAAAGAAAATCCAGTCGTTTCCATAGAAACGTTACTCGATTTAGAAGGAGAAGTCATAGAACCCATAGTATTTCGTAGCGACGCAATTTCCGTGTTAATTCGTCAATGTGTGGGAGTGAGGGATGCAGTAAAGAAGGATTAGTGGATCGGAAATGTGATTGTCGTATCCCAAAAGAAAATCCTGTCTATTTCCATAGAAACGTTACTCGATTTAGAAGGAAATGTCTTAGAACACATAGTATTTCATAGCGACGCAAATTTCCGTGTGAATTCGTCAATGTATGGGAGTGAGGGATGCAGTAAAGAAGGATTAGTGGATCGGAAATGAGATTGTCGTATCCCAAAAGAAAATACTGTCGTTTCCATAGAAAGGTTACTCGATTTAGAAGGAGAAGTCATAGGACACATAGTATTTCATAGCAACGCAATTTCCGTGTGAATTCGTCAATGTGTGTGAGTGAGGGATGCAGTAAAGGAGGATTAGTGGTTCGGAAATGTGATTGTCGTATCCCAAAAGAAAATCCTGTCGTTTCCATAGAAACGTTACTAGATTTAGAAGGAAATGTCTTAGAATACATAGTATTTCATAGCGTCGCAATTTCCGTGTGACTTCGTCAATGTGTCGGAGTGAGGGATGCAGTAAAGAAGGATTAGTGGATCGGAAATTAGATTGTCGTATCCCAAAAGAAAATCCTGTCGTTTCCATAGAAATGTTACTCGATTTAGAAGGAGAAGTCATAGAACACATAGTATTTCATAGCGACGCAATTTCCGTGTGAATTCGTCAATGAGTGGTTGTGAGGGATGCAGAAAGAAAGATCAGTGGATCGGAAATGAGATTGTCATATCCCAAAAGAAAATCCTGTCGTTTCCTTAGAAACGTTACTCGATTTAGAAGGAAATGTCTTAGAAAACATAATATTTCATAGCGACGCAATTTCCGTGTGAATTCGTCAATGTGTGGGAGTGAGGGATGCAGCAAAGAAGGATTAGTGGATCGGAAATGAGATTGTCGTATCCCAAAAGAAAATCCTATCGTTTCCATAGAAACGTTCCTCGATTTAGAAGGAGAAGTCATAGAACCCATAGCATTTCATAGCGACGCAATCTCCGTGTGAATTCGTCAATGTGTGGGAGTGAGGGATGCAGTAAATAAGGACTAGTGGATCGGAAATGAGATTGTCGTACCCGAAAAGAAAATCCAGTCGATTCCATAGAAACGTTACTCGATTTAGAAGGAGAAGTCATAGAACCCATAGTATTTCGTAGCGACGCAATTTCCGTGTTAATTCGTCAATGTGTGGGAGTGAGGGATGCAGTAAAGAAGGATTAGTGGATCGGAAATGTGATTGTCGTATCCCAAAAGAAAATCCTGTCTATTTCCATAGAAACGTTACTCGATTTAGAAGGAAATGTCTTAGAATACATAGTATTTCATAGCGACGCAAATTTCCGTGTGAATTCGTCAATGTATGGGAGTGAGGGATGCAGTAAAGAAGGATTAGTGGATCGGAAATGTGATTGTCGTATCCCAAAAGAAAATCCTGTCGTTTCCATAGAAACGTTACTCGATTGAGAAGGAGAAGTCGTAGAACCCGTAGTATTTCATAGCGACAAAATTTCCGTATGAATTCGTCAATGAGTGGGAGTGAGGGATGCAGTAAAGAAGGATTAGTGGATCGGAAATGAGATTGTCGTATCCCAACAGAAAATCCTGTCGTTTCCATAGAAACGTTACTCGATTTAGAAGGAGCAGTCTTAGAACTCACAGTATTTCATAGCGACGCAATTTCCGTTTGAATTCGTCAATGAGTGGGAGTGAGGGAAGCAGTAAAGAAGGATTAGTGGATCGGAAATGAGATTGTCGTATCCCAAAAGATAATCCTGTCGTTTCCATAGAAACGTTACTCGATTCAGAAGGAAATGTCTTAGAAGACATAGTATTTCATAGCGAAACAATTTCCGTGTGAATTCGTCAATGTGTGGGTGTGAGGGATGCAGTAAAGAAGGATTAGTGGATCGGAAATGAGACTGTCGTATCCCAAAAGAAAATACTGTCGATTCCATAGAAACGTTATTCGATTTAGAAGGAGAAGTCATTGAACCCATAGTATTTCATTGCGACGCAATTTCCGTGTGAATTCGTCAAAGTGTTTGAGTGAGGGAATCAGTAAAGAAGGATTAGTGGATCGGAGATGTGATTGTCGTATCCCAAAAGAAAATCCTGTCGTTTCCATAGAAACGTTACTCGTTTTAGAAGGAAATGTCTTAGAACACATAGTATTTCATAGCGATGCAATTTCCGTGTGAATTCGTCATTGTGTGGGAGTGAGGGATGCAGTAGAGAAGGATTAGTGGATCGGAAATGAGATTGTCGTATCCCAACAGAAAATCCTGTCGTTTCCATAGAAACGTTACTCGATTTAGAAGGAGCAGTCTTAGAACTCACAGTATTTCATAGCGACGCAATTTCCGTTTGTATTCGTCAATGAGTGGGAGTGAGGGAAGCAGTAAAGAAGGATTAGTGGATCCGAAATGTTATTGTCGTATCCTAAAAGAAAATCCTGTCGTTTCCATTGAAACGTTACTCGATTTAGATGGAAATGTCTTAGAACACATAGTATTTCATAGCGACGCAATTTCCGTGTGAATGCGTCAATGTGTGGGAGTGAGGGATGCAGTAAAGAAGGATCAGTGGATCGGAAATGTGATTGTCGTATCCGAAAAGAAAATCCTGTCGTTTCCATAGAAAGGTTACTCGATTTAGAAGAAATGTCTTAGAACACATAGTATTTCATAGCGACGCAATTTCCGTGTGAATTCGTCAATGTGTGGGAGTGAGGGATTCAGTAAAGGAGGATTAGTGGATCGGAAATGAGATTGTCGTGTCCCAAAAGAAAATCCTGTCGTGTCCATAGAAACGTTACTCGATTTAGAAGGAAATGTCTTAGAACACATAGTATTTCATAGCGACGCAAATTCCGTGTTAATTCGTCAATGAGTGGGAGTGAGGGATGCAGTAAAGATGGATTAGTGGATCGGAAATGAGATTGTCGTATCCCAAAAGAAAATCCTGTCGTTTCAATAGAAACGTTACTCGATTTAGAAGGAGAAGTCATAGAACCCATAGTATTTCATAGCGACGCAATTTCCGTGTGGATTCGTCAATGTGTGGGAGTGAGGGATGCAGTAAAGAAGGATTAGTGGATCGGAAATGAGATAGTCGTATCCCAAAAGATAATCCTGTTGTTTCCATATGAACGTTACTCGATTTAGAAGGAGAAGTCATAGAAACATACTATTTCATAGCGACGCAAAATCCGTGTGAATTTGTCAGTGTGTGGGAGTGAGGGATGCAGTAAAGAAGGATTAGTGGATCGGAAATGAGATTGACGTATCCTAAAAGAAAATCCTGTCGTTTACACAGAAACGTTACTCGATTTAGAAGGAAATGTCTTAGAACACACAGTATTTCATAGCGACGCAATTTCCGTGTGAATTCGTCAATGTGTGGGAGTGAGGGATGCAGTAAAGAAGGACTAGTGGATCGGAAATGTGATTGTCGTATCCCAAAAGAAAATCCAGTCGTTTCCATGGAAACGTTACTCGATTTAGAAGGAAATGTCTTAGAACACATAGTATTTCATAGCGACGCAATTTCCGTGTGAATTCGTCAATGAGTGGGAGTGAGGGATGCAGTAAAGAAGGATTAGTGGATCGGAAATGAGATTGTCGTATCCCAAAAGAAAATCCTGTCGTTTCCATAGAAACGTTACTCGATTTAGAACGAGAAGTCATAGAACACACAGTATTTCAATGCGACGCAATTTCCGTGTGAATTCGTCAATGAGTGGGAGTGATGGAGGCAGTAAAGAAGGATTAGTGGATCGGAAATGTGATTGTCGTATCCCTAAAGAAAATCCTGTCGTTTCCATAGAAACGTTACTCGATTTAGAAGGAGAAGTCATAGAACGCATAGTATTTCATAGCGACGCAATTTCCGTGTGAATTCGTCAATGTGTGGGAGTGAGGGATGCAGTAAAGAAGGATTAGTGGATCGGAAATGAGATTGTCGTGTCCCAAAAGAAAATCCTGTCGTTTCCATAGAAACGTTACTCGATTTAGAAGGAAATGTCTTAGAACATATAGTATTTCATAGCGACGCAATTTCCATGTGAATTCGTCAATGTGTGGGAGTGAGGAATGCAGTAATGAAGGATTAGCGGATCGGAAATGAAATTGTCGTATCCCAAAAGATAATCCAGTCGTTTCCATAGAAAGGTTACTCGATTTCGAAGGAAATGTCTTAGAACACATAGCATTTCATAGCGACGCAATTTCCGTGTGAATTCGTCAATGTGTGGGAGTGAGGGATGCAGTAAAGAAGGATTAGTGGATCGGAAATGTGATTGTCATATCCCAAAAGAAAATCCTGTCGTTTCCATAGAAACGTTACTCGTTTAGAAGGAAATGTCTTAGAACACATAGTATTTCATAGCGACAAAATTTCCGTGTGAATTCGTCAATGTGTGGGAGTGAGGGATGCAGTGAAAAAGGATTAGTGGATCGGAAATGAGATTGTCGTATCCCAAAAGAAAATCCTGTCGTTTCCATAGAAACGTTACTCGATTTAGAAGGAAATGTCTAAGAACACGTAGTATTTCATAGCGACGCAATTTCCGTGTGAATTCGTCAATGAGTGGGAGTGAGGGTTTCAGTAAAGAAGGATTAGTGGATCGGAAATGAGAGTGTCGTATCCCAAAAGAAAATCCTGTCGTTTCCATAGAAACGTTACTCGATGTAGAAGGATATGTCTTAGAACACATAGTATTTCATAACGGCGCAATTTCCGTGTTAATTCGTCAATGTGTGGGAGTGAGGGATGCAGTAAAGAAGGATTAGTGGATCGGAAATGTGATTGTCGTATCCCAAAAGAAAATCCTGTCGTTTCCATAGAAACGTTACTTGATTCAGAAGGAAATGTCTTAGTAGACATTGTGTTTCATAGCGACGCAATTTCCGTGTGAATTCGTCAATGTGTGGGTGTGAGGGATGCAGTAAAGAAGGCTTAGTGGATCGGAGATGCGATTGTCGTATCCCAAAAGAAAATCCTGTCGATTCCATAGAAACGTTACTCGATTTAGAAGGAGAAGTCATAGAACCCATAGTATTTCATAGCGACGCAATCTCCGTGTGAATTCGTCAATGTGTGGCAGTGAGGGATGCAGTAAAGAAGGACTAGTGGATCGGAAATGAGATTGTCGTACCCCAAAAGAAAATACAGTCGTTTCCATAGAAACGTTTCTCGATTTAGAAGGAGAAGTCATAGAACCCATAGTATTCCATAGCGACGCAATTTCCGTGTGAATTCGTCAATCAGTGGGAGTGAGGGATCCAGTAAAGAAAAATTAGTGGATCGGAAATGAGATTGTCGTATCCCAAAAGAAAATCCTGTCGTTTCCATAGAAACGTTACTCGATTCAGAAGGAAATGTCTTAGAAGACATAGTATTTCATAGCGACGCAATTTCCGTGTGAATTCGTCAATGTGTGGGAGTGAGGGATGCAGTAAAGAAGGATTAGTGGATCGGAAATGTGATTGTCGTATCCCAAAAGAAAACCTGTCGTTTCCATAGAAACGTTACTCGTTTAGAAGGAAATGTCTTAGAACACATAGTATTTCATAGCGACGCAATTTCCGTGTGAATTCGTCAATGTGTGGGAGTGAGGAATGCAGTAAAGAAGGATTAGTGGATCGGAAATGAGATTGTCGTATCCCAAAAGAAAATCCTGTCGTTTCCATAGAAAGGTTACTCGATTTAGAAGGAAATGTCTTAGAACACATAGTATTTCATAGCGACGCAATTTGCGTGTGAATTCGTCAATTTGTGGGTGTGAGGGATCCAGTAAAGAAGGATTAGTGGATTGGAAATGAGATTGTCGTATCCCAAAAGAGAATCCTGTCGTTTCCATAGAAACGTTACTCCATTTAGAAGGAAATGTCTAAGAACACATAGTATTTCATAGCGACGCAATTTCCGTGTGAATTCGTCAATGTGTGGGAGTGTGAGATGCAGTAAAGAAAGGCTAGTGGATCGGAAATGAGATTGTCGTACCCCAAAAGAAAATCCAGTCGTTTCCATGGAAACGTTACTCGATTTAGAAGGAGAAGTCATAGAACCCATAGTAATTCATAGCGACGCAATTTCCGTGTTAATTCGACAATGTGTGGGAGTGAGGGATGCAGTAAAGAAGGATTAGTGGATCGGAAATGTGATTGTCGTATCCCA
Source organism: Schistocerca piceifrons (assembly GCF_021461385.2). Classification (NCBI taxonomy): domain Eukaryota; kingdom Metazoa; phylum Arthropoda; class Insecta; order Orthoptera; family Acrididae; genus Schistocerca; species Schistocerca piceifrons. Next base: position 33,594 of record NW_025728280.1, read on the forward strand.
AAAGAAAATCCTGTCGTTTCCATAGAAACGTTACTCGATTCAGAAGGAAATGTCTTAGAAGTCATTGTGTTTCATAGCGACGCAATTTCCGTGTGAATTCGGCAATGTGTGGGTGTGAGGGATGCAGTAAAGAAGGATTAGTGGATCGGAGATGCGATTGTCGTATCCCAAAAGAAAATCCTGTCGATTCCATAGAAACGTTACTCGATTTAGAAGGAGAAGTCATAGAACCCATAGTATTTCATAGCGACGCAATTTCCGTGTGAATTCGTCAATGTGTGGGTGTGAGGGATGCAGTAAAGAAGGAGTAGGGGATCGGAAATGTGATTGTCGTATCCCAAAAGAAAATCCTGTCGTTTCCATAGAAACGTTACTCGATTTAGAAGGAAATGTCTTTGAACACATAGTATTTCATAGCGACGCAATTTCCGTGTGACTTCGTCAATGTGTGGGAGTGAGGGATGCAGTAAAGAAGGATTAGTGGATCGGAAATGAGATTGTCGTATCCCAAAAGAAAATCCTGTCGTTTCCATATAAACGTTACTCGATTTAGAAGGAGAAGTCATAGAACCCATAGTATTTAATAGCGACGCAATCTCCGTGTGAATTCGTCAATGTGTGGGAGTGAGGGATGCAGTAAAGAAGGACTAGTGGATCGGAGATGAGATTGTCGTACCCCAAAAGAAAATCCAGTCGTTTCCATAGAAACGTTTCTCGATTTAGAAGGAGAAGTCATAGAACCCATAGTATTCCATAGCGACGCAATTTCCGTGTGAATTCGTGAATGAGTGGGAGTGAGGGATGCAGTAAAGATGGATTAGTGGATCGGAAATGAGATTGTCGTATCCCAAAAGAAAATCCAGTTGTTTCCATAGAAACGTTACTCGATTCTGAAGGAAATGTCTTAGAAGACATAGTGTTTCATAGCGACGCAATTTCCGTGTGAAATCGTCAATGTGTGGGTGTGAGGGATGCAGTAAAGAAGGATTAGTGGATCGGAAATGAGATTGTCGAATCCCAAAAGAATATCCTGTCGATTCCATAGAAACGTTACTCGATTTAGAAGGAGAAGTCATAGAACCCATAGTATTTCATAGCGACGCAATTTCCGTGTGAATTCGTCAATGTGTGGGAGTGAGGGGTGCAGTAAAGAAGGAGTAGTGGATTGGACATGTGATTGTCGTATCCCAAAAGAAAATCCTGTCGTTTCCGTAGAAACGTTACTCGATTTAGAAGCAAATGTCTTAGAACACATAGTATTTCATAGCGAAGCAATTTCCGTGTGAATTCGTCAATGAGTGGGAGTGAGGGATGCAGTAAAGAAGGATTAGTGGATCGGGAATGAGATTGTCGTATCCCAAAAGAATATCCTGTCGTTTCCATAGAAACATTACTCGATTTAGAAGGAGAAGTCATAGAACACATAGTACTTCATAGCGACGCAATCTCCGTGTGAATTCGTCAATGTGTGGGAGTTAGGGATGCAGTAAAGAAGGACTAGTGGATCGGAAATGAGATTGTCGTACCCCAAAAGAAAATCCAGTCGTTTCCATAGAAAAGTTACTCGATTTAGAAGGAGAAGTCATAGAACGCATAGTATTTCATAGCGACGCAATTTCCGTGTGAATTCGTCAATGTGTGGGAGTGAGGGATGCAGTAAAGAAGGATTAGTGGATCGGAAATGTGATTGTCATATCCCAAAAGAAAATCCTGTCGTTTCCATAGAAACGTTACTCCTTTAGAAGGAAATGTCTTAGAACACATAGTATTTAATAGCGACGGAATTTCCGTGTGAATTCGCCAATGTGTGGGAGTGAGGGATGCAGTAAAGAAGGATTAGTGGATCGGAAATGAGATTGTCGTATCCCAAAAGAAAATCCTGTCGTTTCCATAGAAACGTTACTCGATTTAGAAGGAAATGTCTAAGAACACATAGTATTTCATAGCGACGCAATTTCCGTGTGAATTCGTCAATGAGTGGGAGTGAGGGTTTCAGTAAAGAAGGATTAGTGGATCGGAAATGAGATTGTCGTATCCCAAAAGAAAATCCTGTCGTTTCCATAGAAACGTTACTCGATTTAGAAGGATATGTCTTAGAACACATGGTATTTTATAACGACGCAATTTCCGTGTGAATTCGTCAATGTGTGGGAGTGAGGAATGCAGTAAGGAAGGATTAGTGGATCGGAAATGAGATTGTCGTATCCCAAAAGAAAATCCTGTCGTTTCCATAGAAATGTTACTCGATTTAGAAGGAAATGTCTTAGAACACACAGTATTTCAATGCGACGCAATTTCCGTGTGAATTCGTCAATGAGTGGGAGTGATGGAGGCAGTAAAGTAGGATTAGTGGATCGGAAATGTGATTGTCGTATCCCAAAAGAAAATCCTGTCGTTTCTGTAGAAACGTTACTCGATTTAGAAGGAGAAGTCAGAGAACGCATAGTATTTCATAGCGACGCAATTTCCGTGTGAATTCGTCAATGTGTGGGAGTGAGGGATGCAGTAAAGAAGGATTAGTGGATCGGAAATGAGATTGTCGTATCCCAAAAGAAAATCCTTTCGTTTCCATGGAAACGTTACTCGATTTAGAAGGAAATGTCTTAGAACATATAGTATTTCATAGCGACGCAATTTCCATGTGAATTCGTCAATGTGTGGGAGTGAGGGATCCAGTAAAGAAGGATTAGTGGATCGGAAATGAGATTGTCGTATCCCAAAAGAGAATCCTGTCGTTTCCATAGAAACGTTACTCGATTTAGAAGGAAATGTCTAAGAACACATAGTATTTCATAACGACGCAATTTCCGTGTGAATTCGTCAATGTGTGGGAGTGAGGAATGCAGTAAAGAAGGATTAGTGGATCGGAAATGAGATTGTCGTATCCCAAAAGATAATCCTGTCGTTTCCATAGAAAGGTTACTCGATTTAGAAGGAAATGACTTAGAACACATAGTATTTCATAGCGACGCAATTTCCGTGTGAATTCGTCAATGTGTGGGAGTGAGGGATGCAGTAAAGAAGGATTAGTGGATCGGAAATGAGATTGTCGTATCCCAAAAGAGAATCCTGTCCTTTCCATAGAAACGTTACTCGATTTAGAAGGAAATGTCTAAGAACACATAGTATTTCATAGCGACGCAATTTCCGTGTGAATTCGTCAATGTGTGGGAGTGAGAGATGCAGTAAAGAAAGGCTAGTGGATCGGAAATGAGATTGTCGTACCCCAAAAGAAAATCCAGTCGTTTCCATGGAAACGTTACTCGATTTAGAAGGAGAAGTCATAGAACCCATAGTAATTCATAGCGACGCAATTTCCGTGTTAATTCACCAATGTGTGGGAGTGAGGGATGCAGTAAAGAAGGATTAGTGGATCGGAAATGTGATTGTCGTATCCCAAAAGAAAATCCTGTCGTTTCCATAGAAACGTTACTCGATTCAGAAGGAAATGTCTTAGAGGTCATTGTGTTTCATAGCGACGCAATTTCCGTGTGAATTCGTCAATGTGCGGGTGTGAGGGATGCAGTAAAGAAGGATTAGTGGATCGGAGATGCGATTGTCGTATCCCAAAAGAAAATCCTGTCGATTCCATAGAAACGTTACTCGATTTAGAAGGAGAAGTCATAGAACCCATAGTATTTCATAGCGACGCAATATCCGTGTGAATTCGTCAATGTGTGGGTGTGAGGGATGCAGTAAAGAAGGAGTAGTGGATCGGAAATGTGATTGTCGTATCCCAAAAGAAAATCCTGTCGTTTCCATAGAAACGTTACTCGATTTAGAAGGAAATGTCTTTGAACACATAGTATTTCATAGCGACGCAATTTCCGTGTGACTTCGTCAATGTGTGGGAGTGAGGGATGCAGTAAAGAAGAATTAGTGGATCGGAAATGAGATTGTCGTATCCCAAAAGAAAATCCTGTCGTTTCCATATAAACGTTACTCGATTTAGAAGGAGAAGTCATAGAACCCATAGTATTTAATAGCGACGCAATCTCCGTGTGAATTCGTCTATGTGTGGGAGTGAGGGATGCAGTAAAGAAGGACTAGTGGATCGGAAATGAGATTGTCGTACCCCAAAAGAAAATCCAGTCGTTTCCATAGAAACGTTTCTCGATTTAGAAGGAGAAGTCATAAAACCCATAGTATTCCATAGCGACGCAATTTCCGTGTGAATTCGTCAATGAGTGGGAGTGAGGGATGCAGTAAAGATGGATTAGTGGATCGGAAATGAGATTGTCGTATCCCAAAAGAAAATCCAGTCGTTTCCATAGAATCGTTACTCGATTCTGAAGGAAATGTCTTAGAAGACATAGTGTTTCATAGCGACGCAATTTTCGTGTGAAATCGTCAATGTGTGGGTGTGAGGGATGCAGTAAAGAAGGATTAGTGGATCGGGAATGAGATTGCCGTATCCCAAAAGAATATACTGTCGTTTCCATAGAAACATTACTCGATTTAGAAGGAGAAGTCATAGAACACATAGTACTTCATAGCGACGCAATCTCCGTGTGAATTCGTCAATGTGTGGGAGTGAGGGATGCAGTAAAGAAGGACTAGTGGATCGGAAATGAGATTGTCGTACCCCAAAAGAAAATCCAGTCGTTTCCATAGAAAAGTTACTCGATTTAGAAGGAGAAGTCATAGAACGCATAGTATTTCATAGCGACGCAATTTCCGTGTGAATTCGTCAATGTGTGGGAGTGAGGGATGCAGTAAAGAAGGATTAGTGGATCGGAAATGTGATTGTCGTATCCCAAAAGAAAATCCTGTCGTTTCCATAGAAACGTTACTCGTTTAGAAGGAAATGTCTTAGAACACATAGTATTTAATAGCGACGGAATTTCCGTGTGAATTCGTCAATGTGTGGGAGTGAGGGATGCAGTAAAGAAGGATTAGTGGATCGGAAATGAGATTGTCGTATCCCAAAAGAAAATCCTGTCGTTTCCATAGAAACGTTACTCGATTTAGAAGGAAGTGTCTAAGAACACATAGTATTTCATAGCGACGCAATTTCCGTGTGAATTCGTCAATGAGTGGGAGTGAGGGTTTCAGTAAAGAAGGATTAGTGGATCGGAAATGAGATTGTCGTATCCCAAAAGAAAATCCTGTCGTTTCCATAGAGACGTTACTCGATTTAGAAGGATATGTCTTAGAACACATAGTATTTTATAACGACGCAATTTCCGTGTGAATTCGTCAATGTGTGGGAGTGAGGAATGCAGTAAGGAAGGATTAGTGGATCGGAAATGAGATTGTCGTATCCCAAAAGAAAATCCTGTCGTTTCCATAGAAATGTTACTCGATTTAGAAGGAAATGTCTTAGAACACACAGTATTTCAATGCGACGCAATTTCCGTGTGAATTCGTCAATGAGTGGGAGTGATGGAGGCAGTAAAGTAGGATTAGTGGATCGGAAATGTAATTGTCGTATCCCAAAAGAAAATCCTGTCGTTTCTGTAGAAACGTTACTCGATTTAAAAGGAGAAGTCAGAGAACGCATAGTATTTCATAGCGACGCAATTTCCGTGTGAATTCGTCAATGTGCGGGAGTGAGGGATGCAGTAAAGAAGGATTAGTGGATCGGAAATGAGATTGTCGTATCCCAAAAGAAAATCCTTTCGTTTCCATGGAAACGTTACTCGATTTAGAAGGAAATGTCTTAGAACATATAGTATTTCATAGCGACGCAATTTCCATGTGAATTCGTCAATGTGTGGGAGTGAGGAATGCAGTAAAGATGGATTAGTGGATCGGAAATGAGATTGTCGTATCCCAAAAGAAAATCCTGTCGTTTCCATAGAAATGTTACTCGATTTAGAAGGAAATGTCTTAGAACACATAGTTTTTCATAGCGACGCAATTTCCGTGTGAATTCGTCAATGTGTGAGGGTGAGGGATGCAGTAAAGAAGGATTAGTGGATCGGAAATGTGATTGTCATATCCCAAAAGAAAATCCTGTCGTTTCCATAGAAACGTTACTCGATTTAGAAGGATATGTCTTAGAACACATAGTATTTCATAACGACGCAATTTCCGTGTGAATTCGTCAATGTGTGGGAGTGAGGAATGCAGTAAAGAAGGATTAGTGGATCGGAAATGAGATTGTCGTATCCCAAAAGAAAATCCTGTCGTTTCCATAGAAAGGTTACTCGATTTAGAAGGAAATGTCTTAGAACACATAGTATTTCATAGCGACGCAATTTCCATGTGAATTCGTCAATGTGTGGGAGTGAGGGATCCAGTAAAGGAGGACTAGTGGATCGGAAATGAGATTGTCGTACCCTAAAAGAAAATCCAGTCGTTTCCATAGAAACGTTACTCGATTTAGAAGGAGAAGTCATAGAACCCATAGTATTTCATAGCGACGCAATTTCCGTGTTAATTCGTCAATGTGTGGGAGCGAGGGATGCAGTAAAGAAGGATTAGTGGATCGGAAATATGATTGTCGTATCCCAAAAGAAAATCCAGTCGTTTCCATAGAAACGTTACTCGATTTAGAAGGAGAAGTCATAGAACCCATAGTATTTCATAGCGTTGCAATTTCCGTGTGAATTCGTCAATGTGTGGGTGTGAGGGATGCAGTAAAGAAGGAGTAGTGGATCGGAAATGTGATTGTCGTATCCCAAAAGAAAATCCTGTCGTTTTCATAGAAACGTTACTCGATTTAGAAGGAAATGTCTTAGAACACAAACTATTTCATAGCGACGCAATTTCCGTGTGACTTCGTCAATGTGTGGGAGTGAGGGATGCAGTAAAGAAGGATTAGTGGATCGGAAATGAGGTTGTCGTATCCCAAAAGAAAATCCTGTCGTTTCCATAGAAACGTTACTCGATTTAGAAGGAGAAGTCATAGAACCCATAGTATTTCATAGCGACGCAAACTCCGTTTGAATTCGTCAATGTGTGGGAGTGAGGGATGCAGTAAAGAAGGACTAGTGGTTCGGAAATGAGATTGTCGTTCCCCAAAAGAAAATACAGTCGTTTCCATAGAAACGTTTCTCGATTTAGAAGGAGAAGTCATAGAACCCATAGTATTCCATAGCGAGGCAATTTCCGTGTGAATTCGTCAATGAGTGGGAGTGAGGGATGCAGTAAAGAAGGATTAGTGGATCGGAAATGAGATTGTCGTATCCCAAAAGAAAATCCTGTCGTTTCCATAGAAACGTTACTCGATTCAGAAGGAAATGTCCTAGAAGACATAGTGTTTCATAGCGACGCAATTTCCGTGTGAAATCGTCAATGTGTGGGTGTGAGGGATGCAGTAAAGAGGGATTAGTGGATCAGAAAAGAGATTGTCGTATCCCAAAAGAAAATCCTGTCGATTCCATAGAAACGTTACTCGATTTAGAAGGAGAAGTCATAGAACCCATAGTATTTCATAGCGACGCAATTTCCGTGTGAATTCGTCAATGTGTGGGAGTGAGGGGTGCAGTAATGGAGGAGTAGTGGATCGGAAATGTGATTGTCGTATCCCAAAAGAAAATCCTGTCGTTTCCATTGAAACGTTACTCGATTTAGAAGGAAATGTCTTAGAACACATAGTATTTCATAGCGAAGCAATCTCCGTGTGCATTCGTCAATGTGTGGGAGTGAGGGATGCAGTAAAGAAGGATTAGTGGATCGGAAATGAGATTGTCGTATCCCAAAAGAAAATCCTGTCGTTTCCATAGAAACGTTACTCGATTTAGAAGGAGAAGACATAGAACACATAGTACTTCATAGCGACGCAATCTCCGTGTGAATTCGTCAATGTGTGGGAGTGAGGGATGCAGTAAAGAAGGACTAGTGGATCGGAAATGAGATTGTCGTACCCCAAAAGAAAATCCAGTCGTTTCCATAGAAACGTTACTCGATTTAGAAGGAGAAGTCATAGAACCCATAGTATTTCATAGCGACGCAATTTCCGTGTTAATTCGTCAATGTGTAGGAGTGAGGGATGCAGTAAAGAAGGATTAGTGGATCGGAAATGTGATTGTCGTATCCCAAAAGAAAATCCTGTCGTTTCCATAGAAACGTTACTCGATTCAGAAGGAAATGTCTTAGAAGACATAGTGTTTGATAGCGACGCAATTTCCGTGTGAATTCGTCAATGTGTGGGTGTGAGGGATGCAGTAAAGAAGGATTAGTGGATCGGAAATGAGATTGTCGTACCCCAAAAGAAAATCCTGTCGATTCCATAGAAACGTTACTCGATTTAGAAGGAGAAGTCATAGAACGCATAGTATTTCATAGCGACGCAATTTCCGTGTGAATTCGTCAATGTGTGGGTGTGAGGGATGCTGTAAAGAAGGAGTAGTGGATCGGAAATGTGATTGTCGTATCCCAAAAGAAAATCCTGTCGTTTCCAAAGAAACGTTACTCGATTTAGAAGGAAATGTCTTAGAACACATAGTATTTCATAGCGACGCAAACCCGTGTTACTTCGTCGATGTGTGGGAGTGAGGGATGCAGTAAAGAAGGATTAGTGGATCGGAAATGAGATTGTCGTATCCCAAAAGAAAATCCTGTCGTTTCCATAGAAACGTTACTCGATTTAGAAGGAGAAGTCATAGAACACATCGTATTTCATAGCGATGCAATTTCCGTGTGAATTCGTCAATGAGTGGTTGTGAGGGATGCAGAAAGAAAGATCATGGATCGGAAATGAGATTGTCATATCCCAAAAGAAAATCCTGTCGTTTCCTTAGAAACGTTACTCAATTTAGAAGGAAATGTCTTAGAAAAGATAATATTTCATAGCGACGCAATTTCCGTGTGAATTCGTCAATGTGTGCGAGTGAGGGATGCAGTAAAGAAGGATTAGTGGATCGGAAATGAGATTGTCGTATCCCAAAAGAAAATCCTGTCGTTCCCATAGAAACGTTACTCGATTTAGAAGGAGAAGTCATAGAACCCATAGCATTTAATAGCGACGCAATCTCCGTGTGCATTCGTCAATGTGTGGGAGTGAGGGATGCAGTAAAGAAGGATTAGTGGATCGGAAATGAGATTGTCGTATCCCAAAAGAAAATCCAGTCGTTTCCATAGAAACGTTACTCGATTTAGAAGGAGAAGTCATAGAACCCATAGTTTTTCATTGCGACGCAATTTCCGTGTTAATTCGTCAATGTGTGGGAGTGAGGGATGCAGTAAAGAAGGATTAGTGGATCGGAAATGTGATTGTCGTATCCCAAAACAAAATCCTGTCTATTTCCATAGAAACGTTACTCAATTTAGAAGGAAATGTCTTAGAACACATAGTATTTCATAGCGACGCAAATTTCCGTGTGAATTCGTCAATGTATGGGAGTGAGGGATGCAGTAAAGAAGGATTAGTGGATCGGAAATGAGATTGTCGTATCCCAAAATAAAATCCTGTCGTTTCCATAGAAAGGTTACTCGATTTAGAAGGAGAAGCCATAGAACACATAGTATTTCATAGCGACGCAATTTCCGTGTGAATTCGTCAATGTGTGGGAGTGAGGGATACAGTAAAGGAGGATTAATGGATCGGAAATGTGATTGTCGTATCCCAAAAGAAAATCCTGTCGTTTCCATAGAAACGTTACTCGATTTAGAAGGAAATGTCTTAGAACACATAGTATTTCATGGCGACGCAATTTCCGTGTGAATTCGTCAATGAGTGGGAGTGAGGGATGCAGTAAAGAAGGATTAGTGGATCGGAAATGTGAATGTCGTATCCCAAAAGAAAATCCTGTCGTTTCCATAGAAACGTTACTCGATTGAGAAGGAGTAGTCGTAAAACCCATAGTATTTCATAGCGACGCAATTTCCGTGTGAATTCGTCAATGAGTGGGAGTGAGGGATGCAGTAAAGAAGGATTAGTGGATCGGAAATGAGAGTGTGGTATCCCAAAACATAATCCTGTCGTTTCCATAGAAACGTTACTCGATTCAGAAGGAAATGTCTTAGAAGACATAGTATATCATAGCGAGGCAATTTCCGTGTGAATTCGTCAATGTGTGGGTGTGAGGGATGCAGTAAAGAAGGATTAGTGGATCGGAAATGAGATTGTCGTATCCTAAAAGAAAATACTGTCGATTCCATAGAAACGTTACTCGATTTAGAAGGAGAAGTCATAGAACCCATAGTATTTCATAGCGACGCAATTTCCGTGTGAATTCGTCAATGTGTTTGAGTGAGGGATGCAGTAACGAAGGATTAGTGGATCGGAAATGTGATTGTCGTATCCCAAAAGAAAATCCTGTCGTTTCCATAGAAACGTTACTCGATTTAGAAGGAAATGTCTTAGAACACATAGTATTTCATAGCGACGCAATTTCCGTGTGAATTCGTCAATTTGTGGGAGTGAGGGATGCAGTAAAGAAGGATTAGTGGATCGGAAATGAGATTGTCGTATCCCAAAAGAAAATCCTGTCGTTTCCATAGTAACGTTACTCGATTTAGAAGGAAATGTCTTAGAACACATAGTATTTCATAGCGACGCAATTTCCGAGTGAATTCGTCAATGAGTGGGAGTGAGGGATGCAGTAAAGAAGGATTAGTGGATCAGAAATGTGATTGTCGCATCCCAAAAGAAAGTCCTGACGTTTCCATAGAAACGTTACTCGATTTAGAAGAAATGTCTTAGAACACATAGTATTTCATAGCGACGCAATTTCCGTGTGAATTCGTCAATGTGTGGGAGTGAGGGATGCAGTAAAGATGGATTAGTGGATCGGAAATGAGATTGTCGTATCCCAAAAGAAAATCCTGTCGTTTCCATAGAAAGGTTACTCGATTTAGAAGGACATGTTTTAGAACACATAGTATTTCATAGCGACGCAATTTCCGTGAGAATTCGTCAATCTGTGGGAGTGAGGGATGCAGTAGAGAAGGATTAGTGGATCGGAAATGTGATTGTCATATCCCAAAAGAAAATCCTCTCGTTTCAATAGAAACGTTACTCGTTTAGAAGGAAATATCTTAGAACACATAGTATTTCATAGCGACGGAATTTCCGTGTGAATTCGTCAATGTGTGGGAGTGAGGGATGCAGTAAAGAAGGATTAGTGGATCGGAAATGAGATTGTCGTATCCCAAAAGAAAATCCTGTCGTTTCCATAGAAACGTTACTCGATTTAGAAGGAAATGTCTAAGAACACATAGTATTTCATAGCGACGCATTTTCCGTGTTAATTCGTCAATGAGTGGGAGTGAGGGTTTCAGTAAAGAAGGATTAGTGGATCGGAAATGAGATTGTCGTATCCCAAAAGAAAATCCTAACGTTTCCATAGATACGTTACTCGATTTAGAAGGATATGTCTTAGAACACAAAGTATTTCATAACGACGCAATTTCCGTGTGAATTCGTCAATGTGTAAGAGTGAGGAATGCAGTAAAGAAGGATTAGTGGATCGGAAATGAGATTGTCGTATCCCAAAAGAAAATCCTTTCGTTTCCATAGAAAGGTTACTCGATTTAGAAGGAAATGTCTTAGAACACATAGTATTTCATAGCGACGCAATTTCCGTGTGAATTCGTCAATGTGTGGGAGTGAGGGATGCAGTAAAGAAGGATTAGTGGATCGGAAATGAGATTGTCGTATCCCAAAATAAAATCCTGTCGTTTCCATAGAAAGGTTACTTGATTTAGAAGGAGAAGCCATAGAACACATAGTATTTCATAGCGACGCAATTTCCGTGTGAATTCGTCAATGTGTGGGAGTGAGGGATACAGTAAAGGAGGATTAATGGATCGGAAATGTGATTGTCGTATCCCAAAAGAAAATCCTGTCGTTTCCATAGGAACGTTACTCGATTTAGAAGGAAATGTCTTAGAACACATAGTATTTCATGGCGACGCAATTTCCGTGTGAATTCGTCAATGAGTGGGAGTGAGGGATGCAGTAAAGAAGGATTAGTGGATCGGAAATGTGAATGTCGTATCCCAAAAGAAAATCCTGTCGTTTCCATAGAAACGTTACTCGATTGAGAAGGAGAAGTCGTAGAACCCATAGTATTTCATAGCGACGCAATTTCCGTGTGAATTCGTCAATGAGTGGGAGTGAGGGATGCAGTAAAGAAGGATTAGTGGATCGGAAATGAGAGTGTGGTATCCCAAAACATAATCCTGTCGTTTCCATAGAAACGTTACTCGATTCAGAAGGAAATGTCTTAGAAGACATAGTATATCATAGCGAGGCAATTTCCGTGTGAATTCGTCAATGTGTGGGTGTGAGGGATGCAGTAAAGAAGGATTAGTGGATAGGAAATGAGATTGTCGTATCCTAAAAGAAAATACTGTCGATTCCATAGAAACGTTACTCGATTTAGAAGGAGAAGTCATAGAACCCATAGTATTTCATAGCGACGCAATTTCCGTGTGAATTCGTCAATGTGTTTGAGTGAGGGATGCAGTAACGAAGGATTAGTGGATCGGAAATGTGATTGTCGTATCCCAAAAGAAAATCCTGTCGTTTCCATAGAAACGTTACTCGATTTAGAAGGAAATGCCTTAGAACACATAGTATTTCATAGCGACGCAATTTCCGTGTGAATTCGTCAATTTGTGGGAGTGAGGGATGCAGTAAAGAAGGATTAGTGGATCGGAAATGAGATTCTCGTATCCCAAAAGGAAATCCTGTTTTCCATAGAAACGTTACTCGATTTGGAAGGAGCAGTCTTAGAACTCACAGTATTTCATAGCGACGCAATTTCCGTGTGAATTCGTCAATGAGTGGGAGTGAGGGAAGCAGTAAAGAAGGAATAGTGGATCGGAAATGTGAGTGTCGTATCCCAAAAGAAAATCCTGTCGTTTCCATAGAAACGTTACTCGATTTAGATGGAAATGTCTTAGAACACATAGTATTTCATAGCGACGCAATTTCCGTGTGAATGCGTCAATGTGTGGGAGTGAGGGATGCAGTAAAGTAGGATTAGTGGATCAGAAATGTGATTGTCGCATCCCAAAAGAAAATCCTGACGTTTCCATAGAAACGTTACTCGATTTAGAAGAAATGTCTTAGAACACATAGTATTTCATAGCGACGCAATTTCCGTGTGAATTCGTCAATGAGTGGGAGTGATGGAGGCAGTAAAGAAGGGTTAGTGGATCGGAAATGTGATTGTCGTATCCCAAAAGAAAATCCTGTCGTTTCCATAGAAACGTTACTCGATTTAGAAGGAGAAGTCATAGAACCCATAGTATTTCATAGCGACGCTATTTCCGTGTGAATTCGTCAATGTGTGGGAGTGAGGGATGCAGTAAAGAAGGATTAGTGGATCGTAAATGAGTTTGTCGTATCCCAAAAGAAAATCCTGCCGTTTCCATAGAAACGTTACGCGATTTAGAGGGAAATGCCTTAAAACACATAGTATTTCATAGCGACGCAATTTCCGTGTGAATTCGTCAATGTGTGGGAGTGAGGAATGCAGTAAAGAAGGATTAGTGGATCGGTAATGAGATTGTCGTATCCCAAAAGAAAATCCTGTCGTTTCCATAGAAAGGTTACTCGATTTAGAAGGAAATGTCTTAGAACACACAGTATTTCATAGCGACGCAATTTCCGTGTGAATTCGTCAATGTGTGGGAGTGAGGGATGCAGTAAAGAAGTATTAGTGGATCGGAAATGTGATTGTCGTATCCCAAAAGAAAATCCTGTCGTTTCCATAGAAACGTTACTCGTTTAGAAGGAAATGTCTTAGAACACATAGTATTTCATAGCGACGCAATTTCCGTGTGAATTCGTCAATGTGTGGGAGTGAGGGATGCAGTAATGAAGGATTAGTGAATCGGAAATGAGATTGTCGTATCCCAAAAGAAAATCCTGTCGTTTCCATAGAAACGATACTCGATTTAGAAGGAAATGTCTAAGAACACATAGTATTTCATAGCGACGCAATTTCCGTGTGAATACGTCAATGTGTGGGAGTGAGGGATGCAGTAAAGAAGGATTAGTGGATCGGAAAGGAGATTGTCGTATCCCAAAAGAAAATACTGTCGTTTCCTTAGAAACGTTACTCGATCCAGAATGAGAAGTCATAGAACACATAGTATTTCATAGCCACGTAATTTCCGTGTGAATTCGTCAATGTGTGGGAGTGAGGGATGCAGTAAAGAAGGATTAGTGGATCGGAAATGATATTGTCGTATCCCAAAAGAAAATCCTGTCGTTTCCATAGAAACGTTACTCCATTTAGAAGGAAATGTCTTAAAACACATAGTACTTCATAGCGACGCAATTTCCGTGTGAATTCGTCAATGAGTGGGAGTGAGGGAAGCAGTAAAGAAGGATTAGTGGATCGGAAATGAGAGTGTCGTATCCCAAAAGAAAATTCTGTCGTTTCCATAGAAACATTACTCGATTTAGAAGGAAATGTCTTAGAACACATAGTATTTCATAGCGACGCATTTTCCGAGTGAATTCGTCAATGTGTGGGAGTGAGGGATGCAGTAAAGAAGGATTAGTGGATCGGAAATGAGATTGTCGTATCCCAAAAGAGAATCCTGTCGTTTCCATAGAAACGTTACTCGATTTACAAGGAAATGTCTAAGAACACATAGTATTTCATAGCGACGCAATTTCCGTGTGAATTCGTCAATGAGTGGGAGTGAGGGTTGCAGTAAAGAAGGATTAGTGGATCGGAAATGAGATTGTCGTATCCCAAAAGAAAATCCTGTCGTTTCCATAGAAACGTTATTCGATTTAGAAGGAGAAGTCATAGAACACATAGTATTTCATAGCGACGCATTTTCCGTGTGAATTCGTCAATGTGTGGGACTGAGGGATGCAGTAAAGAAGGATTAGTGGATCGGAAATGAGAATGTCGTATCCCAAAAGAAAATCCTGTCGTTTCCATAGAAACGTTACTCGATTTAGAAGGAGAAGTCATAGAACCCATAGTATTTCATAGCGACGCAATTTCCGTGTGAATTCGTCAATGTGTGGGTGTGAGGGATGCAGTAAAGAAGGATTAGTGGATCGGAAATGAGATTGTCGTATCCCAAAAGAAAATCCTGTCGTTTCCATAGAAACGTTACTCGATTTAGAAGGAAATGTCATAGAACACATAGTATTTCATAGCGACGCAATTTCCGTGTGAATTCGTCAATGTGTGGGAGTGAGGAATGCAGTAAAGAAGGATTAGTGTATCGGAAATGAGATTGTCGTATCCCAAAAGAAAATCCTGTCGTTTCCATAGAAAGGTTACTCGATTTAGAAGGAAATGTCTTAGAACACATAGTATTTCATAGCGACGCAATTTCCGTGTGAATTCGTCAATGTGTGGGAGTGAGGGATGCAGTAAAGAAGGATTAGTGGATCGGAAATGTGATTGTTGTATCCCAAAAGAAAATCCTGTCGTTTCCATAGAAACGTTCCTCGTTTAGAAGGAAATGTCTTAGAACACATAGTATTTCATAGCGACGCAATTTCCGTGTGAATTCGTCAATGTGTGGGAGTGAGGGATGCAGTAAAGAAGGATTTGTGGATCGGAAATGGGATTGTCGTATCCCAAAAGAAAATCCTGTCATTTCCATAGAAACGTTACTCGATTTAGAAAGCAATGTCTAAGAACACATAGTATTTCATAGCGACGCAATTTCCGTGTGAATTCGTCAATGAGTGGGAGTGAGGGTTGCAGTAAAGAAGGATTAGTGGATCGGAAATGAGATTGTCGTATCCCAAAAGAAAATCCTGTCGTTTCCATAGAAACGTTATTCGATTTTGAAGGAGAAGTCATAGAACACATAGTATTTCATAACGACGCAATTTCCGTGTGAATTCGTCAAAGTGTGGGACTGAGGGATGCAGTAAAGAAGGATTAGTGGATCGGAAATGAGAATGTCGCATCCGAAAAGAAAATCCTGTCGTTTCCATAGGAACGTTACTCGATTTAGAAGGAAATGTCTTAGAACACATAGTATTTCATAGCGACGCAATTTCCGTGTGACTTCGTCAATGAGTGGGAGTGAGGGATGCAGTAAAGAAGGGTTAGTGGATCGAAAATGAGATTGTCGTATAACAAAAGAAAATCCTGTCGTTTCCATAGATACGTTACTCGATTTAGAAGGAGACGTCATAGAACACATAGTATTTCATAGCGACGCAATTTCCGTGTGAATTCGTCAATGTGTGAGAGTGAGGGATGCAGTAAAGTGGGATTAGTGGATCGGAAATGAGAGTGTCGTATCCCAAAAGAAAATCCTGTCGTTTCCATAGAAACGTTACTCCATTTAGAAGGAAATGTCTTAGAACACATAGTATTTCATAGCAACGCCTTTTCCGTGTGACTTCGTCAATGTGTGGGAGTGAGGGATGCAGTAAAGAAGGATTAGTGGATCGGAAATGAGATTGTCGTATCCCAAAAGAAAATCCTGTCGTTTTCATAGAAACGTTACTCGATTTAGAAGGAGAAGTCATAGAACTCATAGTATTTCATAGCGACGCAATTTCCGTGTGAATTCGTCAATGAGTGGGAGTGAGGGATGCAGTAAAGAAGGATTAGTGGATCGGAAATGAGATTGGCGTATCCCAAAAGAAAATCCTGTCGTTTCCATAGAAACGTTACTCGATTTAGAAGGAGAGTCATAGAACACATTGTATTTCATAGCGACGCAATTTCCGTGTGAATTCGTCAATGTGTGGGAGTGAGGGATGCAGTAATGAAGGATTAGTGGATCGGAAATGAAGGTGTCGTATCCCAAAAGAAAATCCTGTCGTTTCCATAGAATCGTTACTCGATTTAGAAGGAAATGTCTTAGAACACATAGTATGTCATAGCGACGCAATTTCCGTGTGAATTCGTCAATGAGTGGGAATGAGGGTTGCAGTAAAGAAGGATTGATGGATCGGAAATGAGATTGTCGTATCCCAAAAGAAAATCCTGTCGTTTTCATAGAAACGTTACTCGATTTAGAAGGAGAAGTCATAGAACTCATAGTATTTCATAGCGACGCTATTTCCGTGTGAATTCGTCAATGAGTGGGAGTGGGGGATGCAGTAAAGAAGGATTAGTGGATCGGAAATGAGATTGGCGTATCCCAAAAGAAAATCCTGTCGTTTCCATAGAAACGTCACTCGATTTAGAAGGAGAAGTCATAGAACACATAGTATTTCATAGCGACGCAATTTCCGTGTGAATTCGTCAATGTGTGGGAGTGAGGGATGCTGTACAGAAGGATTAGTGGATCGGAAATGAGATTGTCGTATCCCAAAAGAAAATCCTGTCGTTTCCATAGATACGTTACTCGATTTAGAAGGAAATGTCTTAGAACACATAGTATTTCACAGCGACGCAATTTCCGTTGTGAATTCGTCAATGAGTGTTAGTGAGTAATGCAGTAAAGAAGGATTAGTGGATCGGAAATGAGATTGTCGTATCCCAAAAAAAATCCTGTCGTTTCCATAGAAACGTTACTCGATTTAGAAGGAGAAGTCATAGAACTCATAGTATTTCATAGCGACGCAATTTCCGTGTGAATTCGTCAATGTGTGGGAGTGAGGGATGCAGTAAAGAAGGATTAGTGGATCGGAAATGGGATTGTCGTATCCCAAAAGAAAATCCTGTCGTTTCGATAGAAACATTACTCGATTCAGAAGGAGAAGTCTTAGAACACATAGTATTTCATAGCGACGCAATTTCCGTGTGAATTCGTCAGTGTGTGGTAGTGAGGGATGCAGTAAAGAAGGGTTAGTGGATCGAAATTGAGATTGTCGTAACCCCAAAAGAAAATCCTGTCGTTTCCATAGAAACGTTACTCGATTTAGAAGGAGAAGTCAAACAACCCATAGTATTTCATAGCGACGCAATTTCTGTGTGATTTCGTCAATGTGTGGGAGTGAGGGATGCAGTAAAGAAGGATTAGTGGATCGGAAATGAGATTGTCGTATCCCAAAAGAAAATCCTGTCGTTTCCATGGAATCGTTGCTCGATTTAGAAGGAGAAGTCTTAGAACACATAGTATTTCATAGCGACGCAATTTCCGTGTGAATTCGTCAATGAGTGGGAGTGAGGGATGCAGTAAAGATGGATTATTGGATCGGAAATGAGATTGTCGTATCCCAAAAGAAAATCCTGTCGTTTCCATAGAAACGTTACTCGATTTAGAAGGAGAAGTCATGGAACACATAGTATTTCATAGCGACGCAATATCCGTGTGAATTCGTCAATGTGTGGGAGTGAGGGATGCAGTAAAGAAGGATTAGTGGATCGGAAATGAAGGTGTCGTATCCCAAAAGAAAATCCTGTCGTTTCCATAGAAACGTTACTCGATTTAGAAGGAAATGTATTAGAACACATAGTATGTCATAGCGACGCAATTTCCGTGTGAATTCGTCAATGAGTGGGAATGAGGGTTGCAGTAAAGAAGGATTAGTGGATCGGAAATGAGATTGTCGTATCTCAAAAGAAAATCCTGTCGTTTCCATAGAAACGTTACTCGATTTAGAAGGAGAAGTCATAGAACTCATAGTATTTCGTAGCGACGCAATTTCCGTGTGAATTCGTCAATGTGTGGAAGTGAGGGATGCAGTAAAGAAGGATTAGTGGATCGGAAATGAGATTGTCGTATCCCAAAAGAAAATCCTGTCGTTTCCACAGAAACGTTACTCGATTTAGAAGGAGAAGTCATAGAACACATAGTATTTCATAGCGACGCAATTTCCGTGTGAATTCGTCAATGTGTGGGAGTGAGGGATGCTGTACAGAAGGATTAGTGGATCGGAAATGAGATTGTCGTGTCCCAAAAGAAAATCCCGTCGTTTCCATAGAAACGTTACTCGATTTAGAAGGAAATGTCTTAGAACACAAAGTATTTCATAGCGACGCAATTTCCACGTGAATTCGTCAATGAGTGGGAGTGAGTAATGCAGTAAAGAAGGATTAGTGGATCGGAAATGAGATTGTCGTATCCCAAAAGAAAATCCTGTCCTTTCCATAGAAACGTTACTCGATTTAGAAGGAGAAGTCATAGAACCCATAGTATTTCATAGCGACGCTACTTCCGTGTGAATTCGTCAATGTGTGGGAGTAAGGGATGCAGTAAAGAAGGATTAGTGGATCGGAAATGAGATTGTCGTATCTTAAAAGAAAATCCTGTCGTTTCCATAGAAACGTTACTCGATTTAGAAGGAAATGTCTTAGAGCACATAGTATTTCATAGTTACGCAATTTCCGAGTGAATTCGTCAATGAGTGGGAGTGAGGGATGCAGTAAAGATGGATTAGAGGATCGGAAATGAGACTGCCGTATACCAAAAGTAAATCCTGTCGTTTCCATAGAAATGTTACTCGATATAGAATGAAATGTCGTAGAACACATAGTATTTTATAGCGACGCAACTTCCGTGTGAATTCGTCGATGAGTGGGAGTGAGGGATGCAGTAAAGAAGGTTTAGTGGATCGGAAATGAGATTGTCGTATCCCAAAAGAAAATCCTGTCGTTTCCATAGAAACGTTACTCGATTTAGAAACAGAAGCCATAGAACACATAGTATTTCATAGCGACGCAATTACTGTGTGAATTCGTCAATGTGTGGGAGTGGGGGATGCAGTAAAGAAGGATTAGTGGATCGGAAATGGGATTGTCGTATCCCAAAAGAAAATCCTGTCGTTTCCATAGAAACGTTACTCGATTTAGAAGGAGAAGTCATAGAACCCATAGTATTTCATAGCGACGCAATTTCCGTGTCAAATCGTCAATGTGTGGGTGTGAGGGATGCAGTAAAGAAGGATTAATGGATCGGAAATGAGATTGTCGTATCCCAAAAGAAAATCCTGTCGTTTCCATAGAAACGTTACTCGATTTAGAAGGAGAATTCATAGAACACATAGTATTTCATAGCGACGCAATTTCCGTGTGAATTTGTCAATGTGTGGGAGTGAGGGATGCAGTAAAGTAGGATTAGTGGATCGGAAATGAAGGTGTCGTATCCCAAAAGAAAATCCTGTCGTTTCCATAGAAACGCTACTAGATTTAGAAGGAGAAGTCTTAGAACACATAGTATTACATAGGGACGCAATTTCCGTGTGAATTCGTTAATGAGTGGGAGTAAGTAATGCAGTAAACAATGATTAGTGGATCGGAAATGAGATTGTCGTATCCCAAAAGAAAATCCTGTCGTCTCCATAGAAACGTTACTCGATTTAGAAGGAGAAGTCATAGAACTCATAGTATATCATAGCGACGCAATTTCCGTGTGAATTCGTCAATGTGTGGGAGTGAGGGATGCAGTAAAGAAGGATTAGTGGATCGGAAATGAGATTGTCGTATCCCAAAAGAAAATCCTGTCGTTTCCATAGAAACGTTACTCGATATAGAAGGAGAAGTCATAGAACACATAGTATTTCATAGCGACGCAATTTCCGTGTGAATTCGTCAATGTGTGGGAGTGAGGGATGCAGTAAAGAAGGATTAGTGTATCGGAAATGAGATTGTCGTATCCCAAAAGAAAATCCTGTCGTTTCCATAGAAACGTTACTCGATTTAGAAGGAAATGTCTTAGAACACATAGTATATCATAGCGACGCAATTTCCGTGTGAATTCGTCTATGAGTGGGAGTGAGGGATGCAGTAAAGAAGGATTAGTGGATCGGAAATGAGATTGTCGTATCCCAAAAGAAAATAGTGTCGTGTCCGTAGAAACGTTACTCGATTTAGAAGGAGAAGTCATAGGACACATAGTATTTCATAGCGACGCAATTTCCGTGTGAATTCCTCAATGAGTGGAAGTGAGGGATGCAGTAAAGAAGGATTAGTGGATCGGAAATGAGATTTTCGTACCCCAAAGAAAATCCTGTCGTTTCCATAGAAACGTTACTCGATTTAGAAGTTAATGTCTTAGAACACATAGTATTTCATAGCGACAAATTTTCCGTGTGAATTCGTCAATGAGTGGGAGTGAGGGATGCAGTAACGAAGGTTTAGTGGATCGGAAATGAGATAGTCGTATCCCAAAAGAAAATCCTGTCATTTCCATAGAAACGTTACTCGATTTAGAAGGAGAAGTCATAGAACACATAGTATTTCATAGCGACGCAATTTCCGTGTGAATTCGTCAATGTGTGGGAGTGAGGAATGCAGTAAAGAAGGATTAGTGGAACGGAAATGACAGTGTCGTATCCCAAAAGAAAATCCTGTCGTTTCCGTAGAAACGTTACTCGATTTAGAAGGAAATGTCTTAGAACACATAGTATTTCATAGCGACGCAATTTCCGTGTGAATTCGTCGATGAGTGGGAGTGAGGGATGCAGTAAAGAAGGATTAGTGGATCGGAAATGAGATTGTCGTATCCCAAAAGAAAATCCTGTCGTTTCCATAGAAACGTTACTCGATTTAGAAGGAGAAGTCATAGAACCCATAGTATTTCATAGCGACGCAATTTCCGTGTGAATTCGTCGATGTGTGGGAGTGAGGAATGCAGTAAAGAAGGATTAGTGGATCGGAAATGAGATTGTCGTATCCCAATAGAGAATCCTGTCGTCTCCGTAGAAACGTTACTTGATTTAGAAGGAGAAGTCTTAGAACACATAGTATTTCGTAGCGACGCAATCTCCGTGTGAATTCGTCAATGAGTGGGAGTGAGGGATGCAGTAAAGATGGATTAGTGGATCGGAAATGAGATTGTCGTATCCCAAAAGAAAATCCTGTCGTTTCGATAGAAACGTTACTCGATTTAGAAGGAGAAGTCATTGAAACACATAGTATTTCATAGCGACGCAATTTCCGTGTGAATTCGTCAATGTGTGGGAGTGAGGGATGCAGTAAAGAAGGATTAGTGGATCGGAAATGAGAGTGTCGTATCCCAAAAGAAAATCCTGTCGTTTCCATAGAGACGTTACTCGATTTAGAAGGAAATGTCTTAGAACACATAGTATTTCATAGCGACGCAGTTTCCGTGTGAATTCGTCAATGTGTGGGAGTGAGGGATGCAGTAAAGAAGGATTAGTGGATCGGAAATGAGAGTATCGTATCCCAAAAGAAAATCCTGTAGTTTCCGTAGAAACGTTACTCGATTTAGAAGGAAATGTCTTAGAACACAAAGTATATCATAGCGACGCAATTTCCGTGTGAATTCGTCAATGAGTGGGAGTGAGGGATGCAGTAAAGATGGATTAGTGGATCGGAAGTGGGATTGTCGTATCCCAAAAGAAAATCATGTCGTTTCCATAGTAACGTTACTCGATTTAGAAGGAGAGGTCATAGAACCCATAGTATTTCATAGCGACTCAATTTCTGTGTTAATTCGTCAACGTGTGGGAGTGAGGGATGCAGTAAAGAAGGATTAGTGGATCGGAATTGTGTTTGTCGTATCCCAAAAGTAAATCCTGTCGTTTCCATAGAAACGTTACTCGATTTAGAAGGAAATGTCTTAGAACACATAGTATTTCATAGCGACGCAATTTCCGTGTGAATTCGTCAATGTGTGGGAGTGAGGGATGCAGTAAAGTAGGATTAGTGGATCGGAAATGAGATTGTCGTATCCCAAAAGAAAATCCTGTCGTTTCCATAGAAACGTTACTCGATTTAGAAGGAGAAGTCTTAGAACACATAGTATTTCATAGCGACGCAATTTCCGTGTGAATTCATCAATGAGTGGGAGTGAGGGATGCAGTGAAGAAGGATTAGTGGATCGGAAGTGAGATTGACGTATCCCGTAAGAAAATCCTGTCGTTTCCATAGAAACGTTACTCGATTTAGAAGGAAATGTCTTAGAACACATAGTATTTCATAGCGACGCAATTTCCGTGTGAATTCGTCAATGAGTGGGAGTGAGGGATGCAGTAAAGCTGGATTAGTGGATCGGAAATGAGATTGTCGTATCCCAAAAGAAAATCCTCTCATTTCCATAGAAACGTTACTCGATTTAGAAGGAGAAGTCATAGAACCCATAGTATTTCATAGCGACTCAATTTCTGTGTTAATTCGTCAATGTGTGGGAGTGAGGGATGCAGCAAAGAAGGATTAGTGGATCGGAAATGTGTTTGTCGTATCCCAAAAGTAAATCCTGTCGTTTCCATAGAAACGTTACTCGATTTAGAAGGAAATGTCTTAGAACACATGGTATTTCATAGCGACGCAATTTCCGTATGAATTCGTCAATGAGTCTGAATGAGGGATGCAGTAAAGAAGGATTAGTGGATCGGAAATGAGATGATCGTATCCCAAAAGAAAATCCTGTCGTTTCCATAGAAACGTTACTCGATTTAGAAGGAGAAGTCATAGAACTCATAGTATATCATAGCGACGCAATTTCCGTGTGAATTCGTCAATGTGTGGGAGTGAGGGATGCAGTAAAGAAGGATTAGTGGATCGGAAATGAGATTGTCGTATCCCAAAAGAAAATCCTGTCGTTTCCATACAAACGTTACTCGATTTAGAAGGAAATGTCTTTGAACACATAGTATTTCATAGCGACGAAATTTCCGTGTGAATTCGTCAATGAGTCTGAGTGAGGGATGCAGTAATGAAGGATTAGTGGAACGGAAATGAGAGTGTCGTATCCCAAAAGAAAATCATGTCGTTTCCATAGAAACGTTACTCGATTTAGAAGGAAATGTCTTAGAACACATAGTACTTCATAGCGACGCAATTTCCGTGTGAATTCGTCTATGAGTCTGAGTGAGGGATGCAGTAAAGAAGGATTAGTGGATCGGAAATGTGATTGTCGTATCCCAAAAGAAAATCCTGTCGTTTCCATAGAAACGTTACTCGATTTAGAAGGAGAAGTCTTAGAACACATAGTATTTCATAGCGACGCAATTTCCGTGTGAATTCGTCAATGAGTGGGAGTGAGGGATGCAGTAAAGAAGGATTAGTGGTTCGGAAATGAGATTGTCGTATCCCAAAAGAAAATCCTGTCGTCTCCATAGAAACGTTACTCGATTTAGAGGGAGAAGTCTTAGAACACATAGTATTTCATAGCAACGCAATTTCCGTGTGAATTCGTCAATGAGTGGGAATGAGGGATGCAGTAAAGATGGATTAGTGGATCGGAAATGAGATTGTCGTATCCCAAAAGAAAATCCTGTCGTTTCCATAGAAACGTTACTCGATTTAGAAGGAGAAGTCATAGAACCCATAGTATTTCATAGCGACGCAATTTCCGTGTGACATCGTCAATGTGTGGGAGTGAGGGATGCAGTAAAGAAGGATTAGTGGATCGGAAATGAGATTGTCGTATCCCAAAAGAAAATCCTGTCGTTTCCATAGAAACGTTACTCGATTTAGAAGGAGAAGTCATAGAACACATAGTATCTCATAGCGACGCATTTCCGTGTGAATTCGCCAATGTGTGGGAGTGAGGGATGCAGTAAAGAAGGATTAGTGGATCGGAAATGAGATTGTCGTATCCCAAAAAAAATCCTGTCGTTTCAATAGAAACGTTACTCGATTTAGAAGGAGAAGTCATAGAACACATAGTATTTCATAGCGACGCAATTTCCGTGTGAATTCGTCAATGTGTGGGAGTGAGGGATGCAGTAAAGAAGGATTAGTGGATCGGAAATGAGAGTGTCGTATCCCAAAAGAAAATCCTTTCGTTTCCATAGAAACGTTGCTCGATTTAGAAGGAAATGTCTTAGAACACATAGTATTTCATAGCGACGCAATTTCCGTGTGAATTCGTCAATGAGTCTGAGAGAGGGATGCAGTAAAGAAGGATTAGTGGATCGGAAATGAGATTATCGTATCCCAAAAGAAAATCCTGTCGTTTCCATGGACACATTACTCGATTTAGAAGGAAATGTCTTTGAACACATAGTATTGCATAGCGACGCAATTTCCGTGTGAATTCGTCAATGAGTCTGAGTGAGGGATGCAGTAAAGAAGAATTAGTGGAACGGAAATGAGAGTGTCGTATCCCAAAAGAAAATCCTGTCGTTTCCAAAGAAACGTTACTCGATTTAGAAGGAAATGTCTTAGAACACATAGTATTTCATAGCGACGCAATTTCCGTGTGAATTCGTCAATGAGTCTGAGTGAGGGTTGCAGTAAAGAAGGATTAGTGGATCGAAAATGAGATTGTCGTATCCCAAAAGAAAATCCTGTCGTTTCCATAGAAACGTTACTCGATTTAGATGGAAATGTCTTAGAACACATAGTATTTCATAGCGACGCAATTTCCGTGTGAATTCGTCAATGAGTGGGAGTGAGGGATGCAGTAAAGATGTATTAGTGGATCGGAAATGAGATTGTCGTATCCCAAAAGAAAATCCTGTCGTTTCCATAGAAACATTACTCGATTTAGAAGGAGAAGTCATAGAAACCATAGTATTTCATAGCGACTCAATTTCTGTGTTAATTCGTCAATGTGTGGGAGGGAGGGATGCAGTAAAGAAGGATTAGTGGATCGGTAATATGTTTGTCGTATCCCAAAAGTAAATCCTGTCGTTTCCATAGAAACGTAAGTCGATTTAGAAGGAAATGTCTTAGAACACATAGTATATCATAGCGACGCAATTTCCGTGTGAATTCGACAATGAGTCTGAGTGAGGGATGCAGTAAAGAAGGTTTCGTGGATCGGAAAAGAGATTGTCGTATCCCAAAAGAAAATCCTGTCGTTTCGATAGAAACGTTACTCGATTTAGAAGGAGAAGTCTTAGAACACATAGTATTTCATAGCGACGCAATTTCCGTGTGAATTCGTCAATGAGTGGGAGTGAGGGATGCAGTAAAGAAGGATTAGTGGATCGGAAATGAGATTGTCGTATCCCAAAAGAAAATCCTGTCGTTTCCATAGAAACCTTACTCGATTTAGGAGGAGAAGTCATAGAACACATAGTATTTCATAGCGACGCAATTTCCGTGTGAATTCGTCAATGACTGGGAGTGAGTAATGCAGTAAAGAAGGATTAGTCTATCGGAAATGAGATTGTCGTATCCCAAAAGAAAATCCTGTCGTTTCCATAGAAACGTTACTCGATTTAGAAGGAGAAGTTACAGAACCCATAGTATTTCATAGCGACGCAATATCCGTGTGAATTCGTCAATGTGTGGGATTGAGGGATGCAGTAAAGAAGGATTAGGGGTTCGGAAATGTGATTGCCGTATCCCGAAAGAAAATCCTGTCGTTTCCATAGAAACGTAACTCGATTTAGAAGGAGAAGTCATAGAACCCATAGTATTTCATAGCGACGCAATTTCTGTGTGAATTCGTCAATGAGTGGGAGTGAGGGATGCAGTAAGGAAGGATTAGTGGATCGGAAATGAGATTGTCGTATCCCAAAAGAAAATCCTGTCGTTTCCATAGAAACGTTCCTCGATTTAGGAGGAGAAGTCATAGAACCCATAGTATTTCATAGCGACGCAATATCCGTGTGAATTCGTCAATGTGTGGGAGTGAGGGATGCAGTAAAGAAGGATTAGTGGATCGGAAATGTGATTGCCGTATCCCAAAAGAAAATCCTGTCGTTTCCATAGAAACGTAACTCGATTTAGAAGGAGAAGTCATAGAACCCATAGTATTTCATAGCGACGCAATTTCCGTGTGAATTCGTCAATGTGTGGGTGTGAGGGATGCAGTAAAGAAGGATAACTGGATCGGAAATGAGATTGTCGTATCCCAAAAGAAAATCCTGTCGTTTCCATAGAAACGTTACTCGTTTAGAAGGAAATGTCTTAGAACACATAGTATTTCATAGCGACGCAATTTCCGTGTGATTACGTCAATGTGTGGGTGTGAGGGATGCAGTAAAGAAGGATAACTGGATCGGAAATGAGATTGTCGTATCCCAAAAGAAAATCCTGTCATTTCCATAGAAAGGTTTCTCGATTTAGAGGGAGAAGTCATAGAACCCTTAGTATTTCATAGCGACGCAATTTCCGTGTGACTTCGTCAATGTGTGGGAGTGAGGGATGCAGTAAAGAAGGATTAGTGGATCGGAAATGAGATTGTCGTATCCCAAAGGAAAATCCTGTCGTTTCCATAGGAACGTTACTCGTTTTAGAAGGAGAAGTCATAGAACACATAGTATTTCATAGCGACGCAATTTCCGTGTGAATTCGTCAATGTGTGGGAGTGAGGGATGCAGTAAAGAAGGATTAGTAGATCGGAAATGAGAGTGTCGTATCCCAAAAGAAAATCCTGTCGTTTCCATAGAAACGTTACTCGATTTAGAAGGAAATGTCTTAGAACACATAGTATATCATAGCGACGCAATTTCCGTGTGAATTCGACAATGGGTCTGAGTGAGGTATGCAGTAAAGAAGGACTAGTGGATCGGAAATGAGATTGTCGTATCCCAAAAGAAAATCCTGTCGTTTCCATAGAAACCTTACTCGACTTAGAAGGAGAAGTCTTAGAACACATAGTATTTCATAGCGACGCAATTTCCGTGTGACTTCGTCAATGAGTGGGAGTGAGGGATGCAGTAAAGATAGATTAGTGGATCGGAAATGAGATTGTGCTATCCCAAAAGAAAAACCTTTAGTTTCCATAGAAACGTTACTCGATTTAGAAGGTGAAGTCATAGATCTCATAGTATTTCATAGCGACCCAATTTCCGAGTGAATTCGTCAATGTGTGGGAGTGAGGGATGCAGTATAGAAGGATTAGTGGATCGGAAATGAGAGTGTCGTATCCCAATAGAAATTCCTGTCGTTTCCATAGAAACGTTACTCGATTTAGAAGGAAATGTCTTAGATCACATAGTATTTCATAGCGACGCAATTTCCGTGTGAATTTGTCAATTAGTCTGAGTGAGGGATACAGTAAAGAAGGATTAGTGGATCGGAAATGAGATTGTCGTATCCCAAAAGAAAATCCTGTCGTTTCCATAGAAACGTTACTCGATTTAGAAAGAGAAGTCATAGAACACATAGTATTTCACAGCGACGCAATTTCCGTGTGAATTCGTCAATGTGTGGGAGTGAGGGATGCAGTAAAGAAGAATTAGTGGATCGGAAATGGGATTGTCGTATCCCAAACGAAAATCCTGTCGTTTCCATAGAAACGTTACTCGATTTAGAAGGAGAAGTCATAGAACCCATAGTATTTCATAGCGACGCAATTTCCGTGTGAATTCGTCAATGAGTGGGAGTGAGGGATGCAGTAAAGATGGATTAGTGGATCGGAAACGAGATTGTCGTATCCCAAAAGAAAATCCTGTCATTTCCATAGAAACGTTACTCGATTAAGACGGAGAAGTCATAGAACCCATAGTATTTCATAGCGATGCAATTTCCGTGTGAATTCGTCAATGTGTGGGTGTGAGGGATGCAGTAAAGAAGGATTAATGGATCGGAAATGAGATTGTCGTATCCCAAAAGAAAATCCTTTCGTTTCCATAGAAACGTTACTCGACTTAGAAGGAAATGTCTTAGAACACATAGTATTTCATAGCGACGCAATTTCCGTGTGAATTCGTCAATGAGTGGGAGTGAGGGAAGCAGTAAAGAAGGACTAGTGGATCGGAAATGAGATTGTCGTATCCCAAAAGAAAATCCTGTCGTCTCCATAGAAACGTTACTCGATTTGGAAGGAGAAGTCTTAGAACACATTGTATTTCATAGCGACGCAATTTCCGTGTGAATTCGTCAATGAGTGGGAGTGAGGGATGCAGTAAAGATGGATTAGTGGATCGGAAATGAGATTGTCGTATCCCAAAAGAAAATCCTGTCGTTTCCATAGAAACGTTACTCGATTTAGAAGGAGAAGTCATAGAACCCATAGTATTTCATAGCGACGCAATTTCCGTGTGAATTCGTCAATGTGTGGGAGTGAGGGATGCAGTAAAGATGGATTAGTGGATCGGAAATGAGATTGTCGTATCCCAAAAGAAAATCCTGTCGTTTCCATAGAAATGTTACTCGATTTAGAAAAAATGTCTTAGAACACATAGTATTTCATAGCGACGCAATTTCCGTGTGAATTCGTAAATGAGTGGGAGAGAGGGATGCAGTAAAGATGGATTAGTGGATCGGAAATGAGATTGTCGTATCCCAAAAGAAAATCCTATCGTTTCCATAGAAACGTTACTCGATTTAAAAGGAGAAGTCATAGAACCCATAGTATTTTATAGCGACCCAATTTCTGGGTTAATCCGTCAAATAGTGTGAGTGAGGGTTGCAGTAAAGAAGGATTAATGGATCGGAAATGAGATTGTCGTATCCCAAAAGAAAATCCTGTCGTTTCCATAGAAACGTTACTCGATTTAGAAGGAAATGTCTTAGAACACATAGTATTTCATAGCGACGCAATGTCCGTGTGAATTCGTCAATGAGAGGGAGTGAGGGATGCAGTAAAGAAGGATTAGTGGATCGGAAATGAGATTGTCGTATCCCAAAAGAAAATCCTGTCGTCTCCATAGAAACGTTACTCGATTTAGAAGGAGAAGTCTTAGAACACATAGTATTTCATAGCGACGCAATTTCCGTGTGACTTCGTCAATGTGTGGGAGTGAGGGATGCAGTAAAGAAGGATTAGTGGATCGGAAATGAGATTGTCGTATCCCAAAAGAAAATGTTGTAGTTTCCATAGAAACGTTACTCTATTTAGAAGGAGAAGTCATAGAACCCATAGTATTTCATAGCGACGCAATTTCCGTGTGAATTCGTCAATGTGTGGGAGTGAGGGATGCAGTAAAGAAGGATTAGTGGATCGGAAATGAGAGTGTCGTATCCCAAAAGAAAATCCTGTCGTTTCCATAGAAACGTTACTCGATTTAGATGGAAATGTCTTAGAACACATAGTATTTCATAGCGACTCAATTTCCGTGTGAATTCGTCAATGAGTCTGAGTGAGGGATGCAGTAAAGAAGGATTAGTGGATCGGAAATGAGATTGTCGTATCCCAAAAGAAAATCCTGTCGTTTCCATAGAAACGTTACTCGATTTAGAAGGAGAAGTCATAGAACCCATAGTATTTCATAGCGACGCAATTTCCGTGTGAATTCGTCAATGTGTGGGAGTGAGGGATGCAGTAAAGATGGATTAGTGGATCGGAAATGAGATTGTCGTATCCCAAAAGAAAATCCTGTCGTTTCCATAGAAATGTTACTCGATTTAGAAGGAAATGTCTTAGAACACATAGTATTTCATAGCGACGCAATTTCCGGTGAATTCGTAAATGAGTGGGAGTGAGGGATGCAGTAAAGGTGGATTAGTGGATCGGAAATGAGATTATCGTATCCCAAAAGAAAATCCTATCGTTTCCATAGAAACGTTACTCGATTTAAAAGGAGAAGTCATAGAATCCATAGTATTTCATAGCGACCCAATTTCTGGGTTAATCCGTCAAATAGTGTGAGTGAGGGATGCAGTAAAGAAGGATTAATGGATCGGAAATGAGATTGTCGTATCCCAAAAGAAAATCCTGTCGTTTCCATAGAAACGTTACCCGATTTAGAAGGAAATGTCTTAGAACACATAGTATTTCATAGCGACGCAATGTCCCTGTGAATTCGTCAATGAGTGGGAGTGAGGGATGCAGTAAAGAAGGATTAGTGGATCGGAAATGAGATTGTCGTATCCCAAAAGAAAATCCTGTCGTCTCCATAGAAACGTTACTCGATTTAGAAGGAGAAGTCTTAGAACACATAGTATTTCATAGCGACGCAATATCCGTGTGAATTCGTCAATGAGTGTTAGTGAGGGATGCAGTAAAGATGGATTAGTGGATCGGAAATGAGATTGTCGTATCCCAAAAGAAAATCCTGTCGTTTCCATAGAAACGTTACTCGATTTAGAAGGAGAAGTCATAGAACCCATAGTATTTCATAGCGACGCAATTTCCGTGTGACTTCGTCAATGTGTGGGAGTGATTGATGCAGTAAAGAAGGATTAGTGGATCGGAAATGAGATTGTCGTATCCCAAAAGAAAATCCTGTCGTTTCCATAGAAACGTTACTCGATTTAGAAGGAGAAGTCATAGAACACATAGTATTTCATAGCGACGCAATTTCCGTGTGAATTCGTCAATGTGTGGGAGTGAGGGATGCAGTAAAGAAGGATTAGTGGATCGGAAATGAGTGTGTCCTATCCCAAAAGAAAATCCTGTCGTTTCCATAGAAACGTTACTCGATTTAGAAGGAAATGTCTTAGAACACATAGTATTTCATAGCGTCGCAATTTCCGTGTGAATTCGTCAATGAGTCTGAGTGAGGGGTGCAGTAAAGAAGGATTAGTGGATCGGAAATGAGATTGTCGTATCCCAAAAGAAAATCCTGACATTTCCATAGAAACGTTACTCGATTTAGAAGGAGAAGTCATAGAACCCATAGTATTTCATAGCGACGCAATTTCCGTGTGACTTCGTCAATGTGTGGGAGTGAGGGATGCAGTAAAGAAGGATTAGTGGATCGGAAATGAGATTGTCGTATCCCTGAAGAAAATCCTTTCGTTTCCATAGAAACGTTACTCGATTTAGAAGGAAATGTCTTAGAACACATAGTATTTCATAGCGATGCAATTTCCGTGTGAATTCGTCAATGAGTGGGAGTGAGGGATGCAGTAAAGATGGATTAGTGGATCGGAAATGAGATTGTCGTATCCCAAATGAAAATCCTGTCGTTTCCATAGAAACGTTACTCGATTTAGAAGGAAATGTCTTAGAACACATAGTATTTCATAGCGACGCAATGTCCGTGTGAATTCGTCAATGAGTGGGAGTGAGGGATGCAGTAAAGAAGGATTAGTGGATCGGAAATGAGATTGTCGTATCCCAAAAGAAAATCCTGTCGTCTCCATAGAGACGTTACTCGATTTAGAAGGAGAAGTCTTAGAACACATAGTATTTCATAGCGACGCAATTTCCGTGTGAATTCGTCAATGAGTCTGAGTGAGGGATGCAGTAAAGAAGGATTAGTGGATCGGAAATGAGATTGTCGTATCCCAAAAGAAAATCCTGTCGTTTCCATAGAAACGTTACTCGATTTAGAAGGAGAAGTCATAGAACCCATAGTGTTTCATAGCGACCCAATTTCTGGGTTAATCCGTCAAATAGAGTGAGTGAGGGATGCAGTAAAAAAGGATTAATGGATCGGAAATGAGATTGTCGTATCCCAAAAGAAAATCGTGTCGTTTCCATAGAAACGTTGCTCGATTTAGAAGGAGAAGTCATAGAACCCATAGTATTTCATAGCGACGCAATTTCCGTGTGACTTCGTCAATGTGTGGGAGTGAGGGATGCAGTAAAGAAGGATTAATGGATCGGAAATGAGATTGTCGTATCCCAAAAGAAAATCCTTTCGTTTCCATAAAATCGTTACTCGATTTAGAAGGAAATGTCTCAGAACACATAGTATTTCATAGCGACGCAATTTCCGTGTGAATTCGTCAATGAGTGGGAGTGAGGGAAGCAGTAAAGAAGGACTAGTGGATCGGAAATGAGATTGTCGTATCCCAAAAGAAAATCCTGTCGTCTCCATAGAAACGTTACCCGATTTGGAAGGAGAATTCTTAGAACACATAGTATTTCATAGCGACGCAATTTCCGTGTGAATTCGTCAATGAGTGGGAGTTAGGGATGCAGCAAAGATGGATTAGTGGATCGGAAATGAGATTGTCGTATCCCAAAAGAAAATCCTGACATTTCCATAGAAACGTTACTCGATTTAGAAGGAGAAGTCATAGAACCCATAGTATTTCATAGCGACGCAATTTCCCTGTGAATTCGTCAATGTGTGGGAGTAAGGGATGCAGTAAAGAAGGATTAGTGGATCGGAAATGAGATTGTCGTATCCCAAAAGAAAATGTTGTAGTTTCCATAGAAACGTTACTCTATTTAGAAGGAGAAGTCATAGAACCCACAGTATTTCATAGCGACGCAATTTCCGTGTGAATTCGTCAATGTGTGGGAGTGAGGGATGCAGTAAAGAAGGATTAGTGGATCGGAAATGAGAGTGTCGTATCCCAAAAGAAAATCCTGTCGTTTCCATAGAAACGTTACTCGATTTAGATGGAAATGTCTTAGAACACATAGTATTTCATAGCGACTCAATTTCCGTGTGAATTCGTCAATGAGTCTGAGTGAGGGATGCAGTTAAGAAGGATTAGTGGATCGGAAATGAGATTGTCGTATCCCAAAAGAAAATCCTGTCGTTTCCATAGAAACGTTACTCGATTTAGAAGGAGAAGTCATAGAACCCATAGTATTTCATAGCGACGCAATTTCCGTGTGAATTCGTCAATGTGTGGGAGTGAGGGATGCAGTCAAGATGGATTAGTGGATCGGAAATGAGATTGTCGTATCACAAAAGAAAATCCTGTCGTTTCCATAGAAATGTTACTCGATTTAGAAGGAAATGTCTTAGAACACATAGTATTTCATAGCGACGCAATTTCCGGTGAATTCGTAAATGAGTGGGAGTGAGGGATGCAGTAAAGATGGATTAGTGGATAAGAAATGAGATTATCGTATCCCAAAAGAAAATCCTATCGTTTCCATAGAAACGTTACTCGATTTAAAAGGAGAAGTCATAGAATCCATAGTATTTCATAGCGACCCAATTTCTGGGTTAATCCGTCAAATAGTGTGAGTGAGGGATGCAGTAAAGGAGGATTAATGGATCGGAAATGAGATTGTCGTATCCCAAAAGAAAATCCTGTCGTTTCCATAGAAACGTTACTCGATTTAGAAGGAAATGTCTTAGAACACATAGTATTTCATAGCGACGCAATGTCCGTGTGAATTCGTCAATGAGTGGGAGTCAGGGATGCAGTACAGAAGGATTAGTGGATCGGAAATGAGATTGTCGTATCCCAAAAGAAAATCCTGTCGTCTCCATAGAAACGTTACTCGATTTAGAAGGAGAAGTCTTAGAACACATAGTATTTCATAGCGACGTAATATCCGTGTGAATTCGTCAATGAGTGGGAGTGAGGGATGCAGTAAAGATGGATTAGTGGATCGGAAATGTGATTGTTGTATCCCAAAAGAAAATCCTGTCGTTTCCATAGAAACGTTACTCGATTTAGAAGGAGAAGTCATAGAACCCATAGTATTTCATAGCGACGCAATTTCCGTGTGACTTCGTCAATGTGTGGGAGTGAGGGATGCAGTAAAGAAGGATTAGTGGATCGGAAATGAGATTGTCGTATCCCAAAAGAAAATCCTGTCGTTTCCATAGAAACGTTACTCGATTTAGAAGGAAAAGTCATAGAACACATAGTATTTCATAGCGACGCAATTTCCGTGTGAATTCGTCAATGTGTGGGAG
Organism: Schistocerca piceifrons; assembly: GCF_021461385.2. NCBI lineage: Eukaryota > Metazoa > Arthropoda > Insecta > Orthoptera > Acrididae > Schistocerca > Schistocerca piceifrons. Next base: position 67,693 of record NW_025728280.1, read on the forward strand.
TGAGGGATGCAGTAAAGAAGGATTAGTGGATCGGAAATGAGTGTGTCCTATCCCAAAAGAAAATCCTGTCGTTTCCATAGAAACGTTACTCGATTTAGAAGGAAATGTCTTAGAACACATAGTATTTCATAGCGTCGCAATTTCCGTGTGAATTCGTCAATGAGTCTGAGTGAGGGGTGCAGTAAAGAAGGATTAGTGGATCTGAAATGAGATTGTCGTATCCCAAAAGAAAATCCTGACATTTCCATAGAAACGTTACTCGATTTAGAAGGAGAAGTCATAGAACCCATAGTATTTCATAGCGACGCAATTTCCGTGTGACTTCGTCAATGTGTGGGAGTGAGGGATGCAGTAAAGAAGGATTAGTGGATCGGAAATGAGATTGTCGTATCCCAAAAGAAAATCCTGTCGTTTCCATAGAAACGTTACTCGATTTAGAAGGAGAAGTCATAGAACCCATAGTGTTTCATAGCGACCCAATTTCTGGCTTAATCCGTCAAATAGAGTGAGTGAGGGATGCAGTAAAAAAGGATTAATGGATCGGAAATGAGATTGTCGTATCCCAAAAGAAAATCGTGTCGTTTCCATAGAAACGTTACTCGATTTAGAAGGAGAAGTCATAGAACCCATAGTATTTCATAGCGACGCAATTTCCGTGTGACTTCGTCAATGTGTGGGAGTGAGGGATGCAGTAAAGAAGGATTAATGGATCGGAAATGAGATTGTCGTATCCCAAAAGAAAATCCTTTCGTTTCCATAAAATCGTTACTCGATTTAGAAGGAAATGTCTCAGAACACATAGTATTTCATAGCGACGCAATTTCCGTGTGAATTCGTCAATGAGTGGGAGTGAGGGAAGCAGTAAAGAAGGACTAGTGGATCGGAAATGAGATTGTCGTATCCCAAAAGAAAATCTTGTCGTCTCCATAGAAACGTTACCCGATTTGGAAGGAGAATTCTTAGAACACATAGTATTTCATAGCGACGTAATTTCCGTGTGAATTCGTCAATGAGTGGGAGTTAGGGATGCAGTAAAGATGGATTAGTGGATCGGAAATGAGATTGTCGTATCCCAAAAGAAAATCCTGACATTTCCATAGAAACGTAACTCGATTTAGAAGGAGAAGTCATAGAACCCATAGTATTTCATAGCGACGCAATTTCCGTGTGAATTCGTCAATGTGTGGGAGTGAGGGATGCAGTAAAGAAGGATTAGTGGATCGGAAATGAGAGTGTCGTATCCCAAAAGAAAATCCTGTCGTTTCCATAGAAACGTTACTCGATTTAGAAGGAAATGTCTTAGAACACATAGTATTTCATAGCGACGCAATTTCCGTGTGAATTCGTCAATGAGTCTGAGTGAGGGATGCAGTAAAGAAGGATTAGTGGATCGGAAATGAGATTGTCGTATCCCAAAAGAAAATCCTGTCGTTTCCATAGAAACGTTACTCGATTTAGAAGGAGAAGTCATAGAACCCATAGTATTTCATAGCGACCCAATTTCTGGGTTAATCCGTCAAATAGAGTGAGTGAGGGATGCAGTAAAGAAGGATTAATGGATCGGAAATGAGATTGTCGTATCCCAAAAGAACATCGTGTCGTTTCCATAGAAACGTTACTCGATTTAGAAGGAGAAGTCATAGAACCCATAGTATTTCATAGCCACGCAATTTCCGTGTGACTTCGTCAATGTGTGGGAGTGAGGGATGCAGTAAAGAAGGATTAGTGGATCGGATATGAGATTGTCGTATCCCAAAAGAAAATCCTGTTGTTTCCATAGAAACGTTACTCGATTTAGAAGGAGAAGTCATCGAACACATAGTATTTCATAGCGACGCAATTTCCGTGTGAATTCGTCAATGTGTGGGAGTGAGGGATGCAGTAAAGAAGGATTAGTGGATCGGAAATGAGAGTGTCGTATCCCAAAAGAAAATCCTGGCGTTACCATAGAAACGTTACTTGATTTAGAAGGAAATGTCTTAGAACACATAGTATTTCATAGCGTCGCAATTTCCGTGTGAATTCGTCTATGAGTCTGAGTGAGGGATGCAGTAAAGAAGGATTAGTGGATCGGAAATGAGATTGTCGTATCCCAAAAGAAAATCCTGTCGTTTCCATAGAAACGTTACTCAATTTAGAAGGAGACGTCTTAGAACTCATAGTATTTCATAGCGACGCAATTCCCGTGTGAATTCGTCAATGAGTGGGAGTGAGAAGTGCAGTAAAGGAGGATTAATGGATCGGAAATGAGATTGTCGTATCCCAAAAGAAAATCCTTTTGTTTCCATAAAATCGTTACTCGATTTAGAAGGAAATGTCTCAGAACACATAGTATTTCATAGCGACGCAATTTCCGTGTGAATTCGTCAATGAGTGGGAGTGAGGGAAGCAGTAAAGAAGGACTAGTGGATCGGAAATGAGATTGTCGTATCCCAAAAGAAAATCCTGTCGTCTCCATAGAAACGTTACCCGATTTGGAAGGAGAATTCTTAGAACACATAGTATTTCATAGCGACGCAATTTCCGTGTGAATTCGTCAATGAGTGGGAGTGAGGGATGCAGTAAAGATGGATTAGTGGATCGAAAATGAGATTGTCGCATCCCAAAAGAAAATCCTGTCATTTCCATAGAAACGTTACTCGATTTAGAAGGAGAAGTCATAGAACCCATAGTATTTCATAGCGACGCAATTTCCGTGTGACTTCGTCAGTGTGTGGGAGTGAGGGATGCAGTAAAGAAGGAATAGTGTATCGGAAATGAGATTGTCGTATCCCAAAAGAAAATCCTGTCGTTTCCATAGAAACGTTACTCGATTTAGAAGGAGAAGTCATAGAACCCATAGTATTTCATAGCGACGCAATTTCCGTGTGAATTCGTCAATGTGTGGGAGTGAGGGATGCAGTAAAGAAGGATTAGTGGATCGGAAATGAGAGTGTCGTATCCCAAAAGAAAATCCTGCCGTTTCCATAGAAACGTTACTCGATTTAGAAGGAAATGTCTTAGAACACATAGTATTTCATAGCGACGCAATTTCCGTGCGAATTCGTCAATGTGTGGGAGTGAGGGATGCAGTAAAGAAGGATTAGTGGATCGGAAATGAGAGTGTCGTATCCCAAAAGAAAATCCTGTCGTTTCCATAGAAACGTTACTTGATTTAGAAGGAAATGTCTTAGAACACATAGTATTTCATAGCGTCGCAATTTCCGTGTGAATTCGTCTATGACTCTGAGTGAGGGATGCAGTAAAGAAGGATTAGTGGATCGGAAATGAGATTGTCGTATCCCAAAAGAAAATCCTGTCGTTTCCATAGAAACGTTACTCAATTTAGAAGGAGAAGTCTTAGAACTCATAGTATTTCATAGCGACGCAATTCCCGTGTGAATTCGTCAATGAGTGGGAGTGAGAAATGCAGTAAAGGAGGATTAATGGATCGGAAATGAGATTGTCGTATCCCAAAAGAAAATCCTTTCGTTTCCATAAAATCGTTACTCGATTTACAAGGAAATGTCTCAGAACACATAGTATTTCATAGCGACGCAATTTCCGTGTGAATTCGTCAATGAGTGGGAGTGAGGGAAGCAGTAAAGAAGGACTAGTGGATCGGAAATGAGATTGTCGTATCCCAAAAGAAAATCCTGTCGTCTCCATAGAAACGTTACCCGATTTGGAAGGAGAATTCTTAGAACTCATAGTATTTCATAGCGACGCAATTTCCGTGTGAATTCGTCAATGAGTGGGAGTGAGGGATGCAGTAAAGATGGATTAGTGGATCGGAAATGAGATTGTCGCATCCCAAAAGAAAATCCTGTCATTTCCATAGAAACGTTACTCGATTTAGAAGGAGAAGTCATAGAACCCATAGTATTTCATAGCGACGCAATTTCCGTGTGACTTCGTCAGTGTGTGGGAGTGAGGGATGCAGTAAAGAAGGAATAGTGTATCGGAAATGAGATTGTCGTATCCCAAAAGAAGTTCCTCTCGTTTCCATAGAAACGTTACTCGATTTAGAAGGAGAAGTCATAGAACCCATAGTATTTCATAGCGACGCAATTTCCGTGTGACTTCGTCAATGTGTGGGAGTGAGGGATGCAGTAAAGAAGGATTAGTGGATCGGAAATGAGATTGTCGTATCCCAAAAGAAAATCCTGTCGTTTCCATAGAAACGTTACTCGATTTAGAAGGAAATGTCTTAGAACACATAGTATTTCATAGCGACGCAATTTCCGTGTGAATTCGTCAATGTGTGTGAGTGAGGGATGCAGTAAAGAAGGATTAGTGGATCGGAAATGAGTGTGTCCTATCCCAAAAGAAAATCCTTTCGTTTCCATAGAAACGTTACTCGATTTAGAAGGAAATGTCTTAGAACACATAGTATTTCATAGCGACGCAATGTCCGTGTGAATTCGTCAATGAGTGGGAGTGAGGGATGCAGTAAAGAAGGATTAGTGGATCGGAAATGAGATTGTCGTATCCCAAAAGAAAATCCTGTCGTCTCCATAGAAACGTTACTCGATTGAGAAGGAGAAGTCTTAGAACACATAGTATTTCATAGCGACGCAATTTCCGTGTGAATTCGTCAATGTGTGGGAGTGAGGGATGCAGTAAAGAAGGATTAGTGGATCGGAAATGAGAGTGTCGTATCCCAAAAGAAAATCCTGTCGTTTCCATAGAAACGTTACTTGATTTAGAAGGAAATGTCTTAGAACACATAGTATTTCATAGCGTCGCAATTTCCGTGTGAATTCGTCTATGAGTCTGAGTGAGGGATGCAGTAAAGAAGGATTAGTGGATCGGAAATGAGATTGTCGTATCCCAAAAGAAAATCCTGTCGTTTCCATAGAAACGTTAGTCAATTTAGAAGGAGAAGTCTTAGAACTCATAGTATTTCATAGCGACGCAATTCCCGTGTGAATTCGTCAATGAGTGGGAGTGAGGGATGCAGTAAAGGAGGATTAATGGATCGGAAATGAGATTGTCGTATCCCAAAAGAAAATCCTTTCGTTTCCATAAAATCGTTACTCGATTTAGAAGGAAATGTCTCAGAACACATAGTATTTCATAGCGACGCAATTTCCGTGTGAATTCGTCAATGAGTGGGAGTGAGGGAAGCAGTAAAGAAGGACTAGTGGATCGGAAATGAGATTGTCGTATCCCAAAAGAAAATCCTGTCGTCTCCATAGAAACGTTACCCGATTTGGAAGGAGAATTCTTAGAACACATAGTATTTCATAGCGACGCAATTTCCGTGTGAATTCGTCAATGAGTGGGAGTTAGGGATGCAGTAAAGATGGATTAGTGGATCGGAAATGAGATTGTCGTATCCCAAAAGAAAATCCTGACATTTCCATAGAAACGTTACTCGATTTAGAAGGAGAAGTCATAGAACCCATAGTATTTCATAGCGACGCAATTTCCGTGTGAATTCGTCAATGTGTGGGAGTGAGGGATGCAGTAAAGAAGGATTAGTGGATCGGAAATGAGAGTGTCGTATCCCAAAAGAAAATCCTGTCGTTTCCATAGAAACGTTACTCGATTTAGAAGGAAATGTCTTAGAACACATAGTATTTCATAGCGACGCAATTTCCGTGTGAATTCGTCAATGAGTCTGAGTGAGGGATGCAGTAAAGAAGGATTAGTGGATCGGAAATGAGATTGTCGTATCCCAAAAGAAAATCCTGTCGTTTCACATAGAAACGTTACTCGATTTAGAAGGAGAAGTCATAGAACCCATAGTATTTCATAGCGACGCAATTTCCGTGTGAATTCGTCAATGTGTGGGAGTGAGGGGATGCAAATAAGATGGATTAGTGGATCGGAAATGAGATTGTCGTATCCCAAAAGAAAATCTGTCGTTTCCATAGAAATGTTACTCGATTTAGAAGGAAATATCTTAGACCACATAGTATTTCATAGCGACGCAATTTCCGTGTGAATTCGTAAATGAGTGGGAGTGAGGGATGCAGTAAAGAAGGATTAATGGATCAGAAATGAGATTGTCGTATCCCAAAAGAAAATCCTGTCGTTTCCATAGAAACGTTACTCGATTTAGAAGGAAATGTCTTAGAACACATAGTATTTCATAGCGACGCAATTTCCGTGTGAATTCGTCAATGAGTGGGAGTGAGGGATGCAGTAAAGAAGGATTAGTGGATCGGAAATGAGATTGTCGTATCCCAAAAGAAAATCCTGTCGTCTCCATAGAGACGTTACTCGATTTAGAAGGAGAAGTCTTAGAACACATAGTATTTCATAGCGACGCAATTTCCGTGTGAATTCGTCAATGAGTCTGAGTGAGGGATGCAGTAAAGAGGATTAGTGGATCGGAAATGAGATTGTCGTATCCCAAAAGAAAATCCTGTCGTTTCCATAGAAACGTTACTCGATTTAGAAGGAGAAGTCATAGAACCCATAGTGTTTCATAGCGACCCAATTTTCTGGGTTAATCCGTCCAAATAGAGTGAGTGAGGGATGCAGTAAAAAAGGATTAATGGATCGGAAATGAGATTTGTCGTATCGCAAAAGAAAATCGTGTCGTTTCCAATAGAAACGATGCTCGATTTAGAAGGAGAAGTCATAGAACCCATAGTATTTCATAGCGACGCAATTTCCGTGTGACTTCGTCAATGTGTGGGAGTGAGGGATGCAGTAAAGAAGGATTAATGGATCGGAAATGAGATTGTCGTATCCCAAAAGAAAATCCTTTCGTTTCCATAAAAATCGTTACTCGATTTAGAAGGAAATGTCTCAGAACACATAGTATTTCATAGCGACGCAATTTCCGTGTGAATTCGTCAATGAGTGGGAGTGAGGGAAGCAGTAAAGAAGGACTAGTGGATCGGAAATGAGATTGTCGTATCCCAAAAGAAAATCCTGTCGTCTCCATAGAAACGTTACCCGATTTGGAAGGAGAATTCTTAGAACACATAGTATTTCATAGCCGACGCAATTTCCGTGTGAATTCGTCAATGAGTGGGAGTTAGGGATGCAGTAAAGATGGATTAGTGGATCGGAAATGAGATTGTCGTATCCCAAAAGAAAATCCTGACATTTCCATAGAAACGTTACTCGATTTAGAAGGAGAAGTCATAGAACCCATAGTATTTCATAGCGACGCAATTTCCCTGTGAATTCGTCAATGTGTGGGAGTGAGGGATGCAGTAAAGAAGGATTAGTGGATCGGAAATGAGATTGTCGTATCCAAAAGAAAATGTTGTAGTTTCCCATAGAAACGTACTCTATTTAGAAGGAGAAGTCATAGAACCCACAGTATTTCATAGCGACGCAATTTCCGTGTGATTCCGTCAATGTGTGGGAGTGAGGGATGCAGTAAAGAAGGATTAGTGGATCGGAAATGAGAGTGTCGTATCCCAAAAGAAAAATCCTGTCGTTTCCATAGAAACGTTACTCGAATTAGATGGAAATGTCTTAGAACACATAGTATTTCATAGCGACTCAATTTCCGTGTGAATTCGTCAATGAGTCTGAGTGAGGGATGCAGTAAAGAAGGATTAGTGGATCGGAAATGAGATTGTCGTATCCCAAAAGAAAATCCTGTCGTTTCCATAGAAACGTTACTCGATTTAGAAGGAGAAGTCATAGAACCCATAGTATTTCATAGCGACGCAATTTCCGTGTGAATTCGTCAATGTGTGGGAGTGAGGGATGCAGTAAAGATGGATTAGTGGATCGGAAATGAGATTGTCGTATCCCAAAAGAAAATCCTGTCGTTTCCATAGAAATGTTACTCGATTTAGAAGGAAATGTCTTAGAACACATAGTATTTCATAGCGACGCAATTTCCGGTGAATTCGTAAATGAGTGGGAGTGAGGGATGCAGTAAAGATGGATTAGTGGATAAGAAATGAGATTATCGTATCCCAAAAGAAAATCCTATCGTTTCCATAGAAACGTTACTCGATTTAAAAGGAGAAGTCATAGAATCCATAGTATTTCATAGCGACCCAATTTCTGGGTTAATCCGTCAAATAGTGTGAGTGAGGGATGCAGTAAAGGAGGATTAATGGATCGGAAATGAGATTGTCGTATCCCAAAAGAAAATCCTGTCGTTTCCATAGAAACGTTACTCGATTTAGAAGGAAATGTCTTAGAACACATAGTATTTCATAGCGGCGCAATGTCCGTGTGAATTCGTCAATGAGTGGGAGTGAGGGATGCAGTAAAGAAGGATTGGTGGATCGGAAATGAGATTGTCGTATCCCAAAAGAAAATCCTGTCGTCTCCATAGAAACGTTACTCGATTTAGAAGGAGAAGTCTTAGAACACATAGTATTTCATAGCGACGCAATATCCGTGTGAATTCGTCAATGAGTGGGAGTGAGGGATGCAGTAAAGATGGATTAGTGGATCGGAAATGAGATTGTCGTAACCCAAAAGAAAATCCTGTCGTTTCCATAGAAACGTTGCTCGATTTAGAAGGAGAAGTCATAGAACCCATAGTATTTCATAGCGACGCAATTTCCGTGTGACTTCGTCAATGTGTGGGAGTGAGGGATGCAGTAAAGAAGGATTAGTGGATCGGAAATGAGATTGTCGTATCCCAAAAGAAAATCCTGTCGTTTCCATAGAAACGTTACTCGATTTAGAAGGAGAAGTCATAGAACACATAGTATTTCATAGCGACGCAATTTCCGTGTGAATTCGTCAATGTGTGGGAGTGAGGGATGCAGTAAAGAAGGATTAGTGGATCGGAAATGAGTGTGTCCTATCCCAAAAGAAAATCCTGTCGTTTCCATAGAAACGTTACTCGATTTAGAAGGAAATGTCTTAGAACACATAGTATTTCATAGCGTCGCAATTTCCGTGTGAATTCGTCAATGAGTCTGAGTGAGGGGTGCAGTAAAGAAGGATTAGTGGATCGGAAATGAGATTGTCGTATCCCAAAAGAAAATCCTGACATTTCCATAGAAACGTTACTCGATTTAGAAGGAGAAGTCATAGAACCCATAGTATTTCATAGCGACGCAATTTCCGTGTGACTTCGTCAATGTGTGGGAGTGAGGGATGCAGTGAAGAAGGATTAGTGGATCGGAAATGAGATTGTCGTATCCCAAAAGAAAATCCTTTCGTTTCCATAGAAACGTTACTCGATTTAGAAGGAAATGTCTTAGAACACATAGTATTTCATAGCGACGCAATTTCCGTGTGAATTCGTCAATGAGTGGGAGTGAGGGATGCAGTAAAGATGGATTAGTGGATCGGAAATGAGATTGTCGTATCCCAAAAGAAAATCCTGTCGTTTCCATAGAAACGTTACTCGATTTAGAAGAAAATGTCTTAGAACACATAGTATTTCATAGCGACGCAATGTCCGTGTGAATTCGTCAATGAGTGGGAGTGAGGGATGCAGTAAAGAAGGATTAGTGGATCGGAAATGAGATTGTCGTATCCCAAAACAAAATTCTGTCGTCTCCATAGAAACGTTACTCGATTTAGAAGGAGAAGTCTTAGAACACATAGTATTTCATAGCGACGCAATTTCCGTGTGAATTCGTCAATGAGTCTGAGTGAGGGATGCAGTAAAGAAGGATTAGTGGATCGGAAATGAGATTGTCGTATCCCAAAAGAAAATCCTGTCGTTTCCATAGAAACGTTACTCGATTTAGAAGGAGAAGTCATAGAACCCATAGTGTTTCATAGCGACCCAATTTCTGGCTTAATCCGTCAAATAGAGTGAGTGAGGGATGCAGTAAAAAAGGATTAATGGATCGGAAATGAGATTGTCGTATCCCAAAAGAAAATCGTGTCGTTTCCATAGAAACGTTACTCGATTTAGAAGGAGAAGTCATAGAACCCATAGTATTTCATAGCGACGCAATTTCCGTGTGACTTCGTCAATGTGTGGGAGTGAGGGATGCAGTAAAGAAGGATTAATGGATCGGAAATGAGATTGTCGTATCCCAAAAGAAAATCCTTTCGTTTCCATAAAATCGTTACTCGATTTAGAAGGAAATGTCTCAGAACACATAGTATTTCATAGCGACGCAATTTCCGTGTGAATTCGTCAATGAGTGGGAGTGAGGGAAGCAGTAAAGAAGGACTAGTGGATCGGAAATGAGATTGTCGTATCCCAAAAGAAAATCCTGTCGTCTCCATAGAAACGTTACCCGATTTGGAAGGAGAATTCTTAGAACACATAGTATTTCATAGCGACGTAATTTCCGTGTGAATTCGTCAATGAGTGGGAGTTAGGGATGCAGTAAAGATGGATTAGTGGATCGGGAATGAGATTGTCGTATCCCAAAAGAAAATCCTGACATTTCCATAGAAACGTTACTCGATTTAGAAGGAGAAGTCATAGAACCCATAGTATTTCATAGCGACGCAATTTCCGTGCGAATTCGTCAATGTGTGGGAGTGAGGGATGCAGTAAAGAAGGATTAGTGGATCGGAAATGAGAGTGTCGTATCCCAAAAGAAAATCCTGTCGTTTCCATAGAACCGTTACTCGATTTAGAAGGAAATGTCTTAGAACACATAGTATTTCATAGCGACGCAATTTCCGTGTGAATTCGTCAATGAGTCTGAGTGAGGGATGCAGTAAAGAAGGATTAGTGGATCGGAAATGAGATTGTCGTATCCCAAAAGAAAATCCTGTCGTTTCCATAGAAACGTTACTCGATTTAGAAGGAGAAGTCATAGAACCCATAGTATTTCATAGCGACCCAATTTCTGGGTTAATCCGTCAAATAGAGTGAGTGAGGGATGCAGTAAAGAAGGATTAATGGATCGGAAATGAGATTGTCGTATCCCAAAAGAAAATCGTGTCGTTTAAATAGAAACGTTACTCGATTTAGAAGGAGAAGTCATAGAACCCATAGTATTTCATAGCGACGCAATTTCCGTGTGACTTCGTCAATGTGTGGGAGTGAGGGATGCAGTAAAGAAGGATTAGTGGATCGGATATGAGATTGTCGTATCCCAAAAGAAAATCCTGTTGTTTCCATAGAAACGTTACTCTTTAGAAGGAGAAGTCATCGAACACATAGTATTTCATAGCGACGCAATTTCCGTGTGAATTCGTCAATGTGTGGGAGTGAGGGATGCAGTAAAGAAGGATTAGTGGATCGGAAATGAGAGTGTCGTATCCCAAAAGAAAATCCTGTCGTTACCATAGAAACGTTACTTGATTTAGAAGGAAATGTCTTAGAACACATAGTATTTCATAGCGTCGCAATTTCCGTGTGAATTCGTCTATGAGTCTGAGTGAGGGATGCAGTAAAGAAGGATTAGTGGATCGGAAATGAGATTGTCGTATCCCAAAAGAAAATCCTGTCGTTTCCATAGAAACGTTACTCAATTTAGAAGGAGAAGTCTTAGAACTCATAGTATTTCATAGCGACGCAATTCCCGTGTGAATTCGTCAATGAGTGGGAGTGAGAAGTGCAGTAAAGGAGGATTAATGGATCGGAAATGAGATTGTCGTTTCCCAAAAGAAAATCCTTTCGTTTCCATAAAATCGTTACTCGATTTAGAAGGAAATGTCTCAGAACACATAGTATTTCATAGCGACGCAATTTCCGTGTGAATTCGTCAATGAGTGGGAGTGAGGGAAGCAGTAAAGAAGGACTAGTGGATCGGAAATGAGATTGTCGTATCCCAAAAGAAAATCCTGTCGTCTCCATAGAAACGTTACCCGATTTGGAAGGAGAATTCTTAGAACACATAGTATTTCATAGCGACGCAATTTCCGTGTGAATTCGTCAATGAGTGGGAGTGAGGGATGCAGTAAAGATGGATTAGTGGATCGGAAATGAGATTGTCGCATCCCAAAAGAAAATCCTGTCATTTCCATAGAAACGTTACTCGATTTAGAAGGAGAAGTCATAGAACCCATAGTATTTCATAGCGACGCAATTTCCGTGTGACTTCGTCAGTGTGTGGGAGTGAGGGATGCAGTAAAGAAGGAATAGTGTATCGGAAATGAGATTGTCGTATCCCAAAAGAAAATCCTGTCGTTTCCATAGAAACGTTACTCGTTTTAGAAGGAGAAGTCATAGAACCCATAGTATTTCATAGCGACGCAATTTCCGTGTGAATTCGTCAATGTGTGGGAGTGAGGGATGCAGTAAAGAAGGATTAGTGGATCGGAAATGAGAGTGTCGTATCCCAAAAGAAAATCCTGCCGTTTCCATAGAAACGTTACTCGATTTGGAAGGAAATGTCTTAGAACACATAGTATTTCATAGCGACGCAATTTCCGTGTGAATTCGTCAATGTGTGGGAGTGAGGGATGCAGTAAAGAAGGATTAGTGGATCGGAAATGAGAGTGTCGTATCCCAAAAGAAAATCCTGTCGTTTCCATAGAAACGTTACTTGATTTAGAAGGAAATGTCTTAGAACACATAGTATTTCATAGCGTCGCAATTTCCGTGTGAATTCGTCTATGAGTCTGAGTGAGGGATGCAGTAAAGAAGGATTAGTGGATCGGAAATGAGATTGTCGTATCCCAAAAGAAAATCCTGTCGTTTCCATAGAAACGTTACTCAATTTAGAAGGAGAAGTCTTAGAACTCATAGTATTTCATAGCGACGCAATTCCCGTGTGAATTCGTCAATGAGTGGAGTGGGAAATGCAGTAAAGGAGGATTAATGGATCGGAAATGAGATTGTCGTATCCCAAAAGAAAATCCTTTCGTTTCCATAAAATCGTTACTCGATTTAGAAGGAAATGTCTCAGAACACATAGTATTTCATAGCGACGCAATTTCCGTGTGAATTCGTCAATGAGTGGGAGTGAGGGAAGCAGTAAAGAAGGACTAGTGGATCGGAAATGAGATTGTCGTATCCCAAAAGAAAATCCTGTCGTATCCATAGAAACGTTACCCGATTTGGAAGGAGAATTCTTAGAACTCATAGTATTTCATAGCGACGCAATTTCCGTGTGAATTCGTCAATGAGTGGGAGTGAGGGATGCAGTAAAGATGGATTAGTGGATCGGAAATGAGATTGTCGCATCCCAAAAGAAAATCCTGTCATTTCCATAGAAACGTTACTCGATTTAGAAGGAGAAGTCATAGAACCCATAGTATTTCATAGCGACGCAATTTCCGTGTGACTTCGTCAGTGTGTGGGAGTGAGGGATGCAGTAAAGAAGGAATAGTGTATCGGAAATGAGATTGTCGTATCCCAAAAGAAAATCCTGTCGTTTCCATAGAAACGTTACTCGATTTAGAAGGAGAAGTCATAGAACCCATAGTATTTCATAGCGACGCAATTTCCGTGTGACTTCGTCAATGTGTGGGAGTGAGAAGTGCAGTAAAGGAGGATTAATGGATCGGAAATGAGATTGTCGTATCCCAAAAGAAAATCCTTTCGTTTCCATAAAATCGTTACTCGATTTAGAAGGAAATGTCTCAGAACACATAGTATTTCATAGCGACGCAATTTCCGTGTGAATTCGTCAATGAGTGGGAGTGAGGGAAGCAGTAAAGAAGGACTAGTGGATCGGAAATGAGATTGTCGTATCCCAAAAGAAAATCCTGTCGTCTCCATAGAAACGTTACCCGATTTGGAAGGAGAATTCTTAGAACACATAGTATTTCATAGCGACGCAATTTCCGTGTGAATTCGTCAATGAGTGGGAGTGAGGGATGCAGTAAAGATGGATTAGTGGATCGGAAATGAGATTGTCGCATCCCAAAAGAAAATCCTGTCATTTCCATAGAAACGTTACTCGATTTAGAAGGAGAAGTCATAGAACCCATAGTATTTCATAGCGACGCAATTTCCGTGTGACTTCGTCAGTGTGTGGGAGTGAGGGATGCAGTAAAGAAGGAATAGTGTATCGGAAATGAGATTGTCGTATCCCAAAAGAAAATCCTGTCGTTTCCATAGAAACGTTACTCGTTTTAGAAGGAGAAGTCATAGAACCCATAGTATTTCATAGCGACGCAATTTCCGTGTGAATTCGTCAATGTGTGGGAGTGAGGGATGCAGTAAAGAAGGATTAGTGGATCGGAAATGAGAGTGTCGTATCCCAAAAGAAAATCCTGCCGTTTATATAGAAACGTTACTCGATTTAGAAGGAAATGTCTTAGAACACATAGTATTTCATAGCGACTCAATTTCCGTGTGAATTCGTCAATGTGTGGGAGTGAGGGATGCAGTAAAGAAGGATTAGTGGATCGGAAATGAGAGTGTCGTATCCCAAAAGAAAATCCTGTCGTTTCCATAGAAACGTTACTTGATTTAGAAGGAAATGTCTTAGAACACATAGTATTTCATAGCGTCGCAATTTCCGTGTGAATTCGTCTATGAGTCTGAGTGAGGGATGCAGTAAAGAAGGATTAGTGGATCGGAAATGAGATTGTCGTATCCCAAAAGAAAATCCTGTCGTTTCCATAGAAACGTTACTCAATTTAGAAGGAGAAGTCTTAGAACTCATAGTATTTCATAGCGACGCAATTCCCGTGTGAATTCGTCAATGAGTGGGAGTGAGAAATGCAGTAAAGGAGGATTAATGGATCGGAAATGAGATTGTCGTATCCCAAAAGAAAATCCTTTCGTTTCCATAAAATCGTTACTCGATTTAGAAGGAAATGTCTCAGAACACATAGTATTTCATAGCGACGCAATTTCCGTGTGAATTCGTCAATGAGTGGGAGTGAGGGAAGCAGTAAAGAAGGACTAGTGGATCGGAAATGAGATTGTCGTATCCCAAAAGAAAATCCTGTCGTCTCCATAGAAACGTTACCCGATTTGGAAGGAGAATTCTTAGAACTCATAGTATTTCATAGCGACGCAATTTCCGTGTGAATTCGTCAATGAGTGGGAGTGAGGGATGCAGTAAAGATGGATTAGTGGATCGGAAATGAGATTGTCGCATCCCAAAAGAAAATCCTGTCATTTCCATAGAAACGTTACTCGATTTAGAAGGAGAAGTCATAGAACCCATAGTATTTCATAGCGACGCAATTTCCGTGTGACTTCGTCAGTGTGTGGGAGTGAGGGATGCAGTAAAGAAGGAATAGTGTATCGGAAATGAGATTGTCGTATCCCAAAAGAAAATCCTGTCGTTTCCATAGAAACGTTACTTGATTTAGAAGGAAATGTCTTAGAACACATAGTATTTCATAGCGTCGCAATTTCCGTGTGAATTCGTCTATGAGTCTGAGTGAGGGATGCAGTAAAGAAGGATTAGTGGATCGGAAATGAGATTGTCGTATCCCAAAAGAAAATCCTGTCGTTTCCATAGAAACGTTACTCAATTTAGAAGGAGAAGTCTTAGAACTCATAGTATTTCATAGCGACGCAATTCCCGTGTGAATTCGTCAATGAGTGGGAGTGAGAAGTGCAGTAAAGGAGGATTAATGGATCGGAAATGAGATTGTCGTATCCCAAAAGAAAATCCTTTCGTTTCCATAAAATCGTTACTCGATTTAGAAGGAAATGTCTCAGAACACATAGTATTTCATAGCGACGCAATTTCCGTGTGAATTCGTCAATGAGTGGGAGTGAGGGAAGCAGTAAAGAAGGACTAGTGGATCGGAAATGAGATTGTCGTATCCCAAAAGAAAATCCTGTCGTCTCCATAGAAACGTTACCCGATTTGGAAGGAGAATTCTTAGAACACATAGTATTTCATAGCGACGCAATTTCCGTGTGAATTCGTCAATGAGTGGGAGTGAGGGATGCAGTAAAGATGGATTAGTGGATCGGAAATGAGATTGTCGCATCCCAAAAGAAAATCCTGTCATTTCCATAGAAACGTTACTCGATTTAGAAGGAGAAGTCATAGAACCCATAGTATTTCATAGCGACGCAATTTCCGTGTGACTTCGTCAGTGTGTGGGAGTGAGGATGCAGTAAAGAAGGAATAGTGTATCGGAAATGAGATTGTCGTATCCCAAAAGAAAATCCTGTCGTTTCCATAGAAACGTTACTCGTTTTAGAAGGAGAAGTCATAGAACCCATAGTATTTCATAGCGACGCAATTTCCGTGTGAATTCGTCAATGTGTGGGAGTGAGGGATGCAGTAAAGAAGGATTAGTGGATCGGAAATGAGAGTGTCGTATCCCAAAAGAAAATCCTGCCGTTTCCATAGAAACGTTACTCGATTTAGAAGGAAATGTCTTAGAACACATAGTATTTCATAGCGACGCAATTTCCGTGTGAATTCGTCAATGTGTGGGAGTGAGGGATGCAGTAAAGAAGGATTAGTGGATCGGAAATGAGAGTGTCGTATCCCAAAAGAAAATCCTGTCGTTTCCATAGAAACGTTACTTGATTTAGAAGGAAATGTCTTAGAACACATAGTATTTCATAGCGTCGCAATTTCCGTGTGAATTCGTCTATGAGTCTGAGTGAGGGATGCAGTAAAGAAGGATTAGTGGATCGGAAATGAGATTGTCGTATCCCAAAAGAAAATCCTGTCGTTTCCATAGAAACGTTTCTCAATTTAGAAGGAGAAGTCTTAGAACTCATAGTATTTCATAGCGACGCAATTCCCGTGTGAATTCGTCAATGAGTGGGAGTGAGAAATGCAGTAAAGGAGGATTAATGGATCGGAAATGAGATTGTCGTATCCCAAAAGAAAATCCTTTCGTTTCCATAAAATCGTTACTCGATTTAGAAGGAAATGTCTCAGAACACATAGTATTTCATAGCGACGCAATTTCCGTGTGAATTCGTCAATGAGTGGGAGTGAGGGAAGCAGTAAAGAAGGACTAGTGGATCGGAAATGAGATTGTCGTATCCCAAAAGAAAATCCTGTCGTCTCCATAGAAACGTTACCCGATTTGGAAGGAGAATTCTTAGAACTCATAGTATTTCATAGCGACGCAATTTCCGTGTGAATTCGTCAATGAGTGGGAGTGAGGGATGCAGTAAAGATGGATTAGTGGATCGGAAATGAGATTGTCGCATCCCAAAAGAAAATCCTGTCATTTCCATAGAAACGTTACTCGATTTAGAAGGAGAAGTCATAGAACCCATAGTATTTCATAGCGACGCAATTTCCGTGTGACTTCGTCAGTGTGTGGGAGTGAGGGATGCAGTAAAGAAGGAATAGTGTATCGGAAATGAGATTGTCGTATCCCAAAAGAAAATCCTGTCGTTTCCATAGAAACGTTACTCGATTTAGAAGGAGAAGTCATAGAACCCATAGTATTTCATAGCGACGCAATTTCCGTGTGACTTCGTCAATGTGTGGGAGTGAGGGATGCAGTAAAGAAGGATTAGTGGATCGGAAATGAGATTGTCGTATCCCAAAAGAAAATCCTGTCGTTTCCATAGAAACGTTACTCGATTTAGAAGGAAATGTCTTAGAACACATAGTATTTCATAGCGACGCAATTTCCCTGTGAATTCGTCAATGTGTGGGAGTGAGGGATGCAGTAAAGAAGGATTAGTGGATCGGAAATGAGTGTGTCCTATCCCAAAAGAAAATCCTGTCGTTTCCATAGAAACGTTACTCGATTTAGAAGGAAATGTCTTAGAACACATAGTATTTCATAGCGTCGCAATTTCCGTGTGAATTCGTCAATGAGTCTGAGTGAGGGGTGCAGTAAAGAAGGATTAGTGGATCGGAAATGAGATTGTCGTATCCCAAAAGAAAATCCTGACATTTCCATAGAAACGTTACTCGATTTAGAAGGAGAAGTCATAGAACCCATAGTATTTCATAGCGACGCAATTTCCGTGTGACTTCGTCAATGTGTGGGAGTGAGGGATGCAGTAAAGAAGGATTAGTGGATCGGAAATGAGATTGTCGTATCCCAAAAGAAAATCCTTTCGTTTCCATAGAAACGTTACTCGATTTAGAAGGAAATGTCTTAGAACACATAGTATTTGATAGCGACGCAATTTCCGTGTGAATTCGTCAATGAGTGGGAGTGAGGGATGCAGTAAATATGGATTAGTGGATCGGAAATGAGATTGTCGTATCCCAAAAGAAAATCCTGTCGTTTCCATAGAAACGTTACTCGATTTAGAAGAAAATGTCTTAGAACACATAGTATTTCATAGCGACGCAATGTCCGTGTGAATTCGTCAATGAGTGGGAGTGAGGGATGCAGTAAAGAAGGATTAGTGGATCGGAAATGAGATTGTCGTATCCCAAAAGAAAATCCTGTCGTCTCCATAGAAAATTTACTCGATTGAGAAGGAGAAGTCTTAGAACACATAGTATTTCATAGCGACGCAATTTCCGTGTGAATTCGTCAATGTGTGGGAGTGAGGGATGCAGTAAAGAAGGATTAGTGGATCGGAAATGAGAGTGTCGTATCCCAAAAGAAAATCCTGTCGTTTCCATAGAAACGTTACTTGATTTAGAAGGAAATGTCTTAGAACACATAGTATTTCATAGCGTCGCAATTTCCGTGTGAATTCGTCTATGAGTCTGAGTGAGGGATGCAGTAAAGAAGGATTAGTGGATCGGAAATGAGACTGTCGTATCCCAAAAGAAAATCCTGTCGTTTCCATAGAAACGTTAGTCAATTTAGAAGGAGAAGTCTTAGAACTCATAGTATTTCATAGCGACGCAATTCCCGTGTGAATTCGTCAATGAGTGGGAGTGAGGGATGCAGTAAAGGAGGATTAATGGATCGGAAATGAGATTGTCGTATCCCAAAAGAAAATCCTTTCGTTTCCATAAAATCGTTACTCGATTTAGAAGGAAATGTCTCAGAACACATAGTATTTCATAGCGACGCAATTTCCGTGTGAATTCGTCAATGAGTGGGAGTGAGGGAAGCAGTAAAGAAGGACTAGTGGATCGGAAATGAGATTGTCGTATCCCAAAAGAAAATCCTGTCGTCTCCATAGAAACGTTACCCGATTTGGAAGGAGAATTCTTAGAACACATAGTATTTCATAGCGACGCAATTTCCGTGTGAATTCGTCAATGAGTGGGAGTTAGGGATGCAGTAAAGATGGATTAGTGGATCGGAAATGAGATAGTCGTATCCCAAAATAAAATCCTGACATTTCCATAGAAACGTTACTCGATGTAGAAGGAGAAGTCATAGAACCCATAGTATTTCATAGCGACGCAATTTCCGTGTGAATTCGTCAATGTGTGGGAGTGAGGGATGCAGTAAAGAAGCATTAGTGGATCGGAAATGAGAGTGTCGTATCCCAAAAGAAAATCCTGTCGTTTCCATAGAAACGTTACTCGATTTAGAAGGAAATGTCTTAGAACACATAGTATTTCATAGCGACGCAATTTCCGTGTGAATTCGTCAATGAGTCTGAGAGAGGGATGCAGTAAAGAAGGATTAGTGGATCGGAAATGAGATTGTCGTATCCCAAAAGAAAATCCTGTCGTTTCCATAGAAACGTTACTCGATTTAGAAGGAGAAGTCATAGAACCCATAGTATTTCATAGCGACGCAATTTCCGTGTGAATTCGTCAATGTGTGGGAGTGAGGGATGCAGTTAAGATGGATTAGTGGATCGGAAATGAGATTGTCGTATCCCAAAAGAAAATCCTGTCGTTTCCATAGAAATGTTACTCGATTTAGAAGGAAATATCTTAGAACACATAGTATTTCATAGCGACGCAATTTCCGTGTGAATTCGTAAATGAGTGGGAGTGAGGGATGCAGTAAAGAAGGATTAATGGATCGGAAATGAGATTGTCGTATCCCAAAAGAAAATCCTGTCGTTTCCATAGAAACGTTACTCGATTTAGAAGGAAATGTCTTAGAACACATAGTATTTCATAGCGACGCAATGTCCGTGTGAATTCGTCAATGAGTGGGAGTGAGGGATGCAGTAAAGAAGGATTAGTGGATCGGAAATGAGATTGTCGTATCCCAAAAGAAAATCCTGTCGTCTCCATAGAAACGTTACTCGATTTAGAAGGAGAAGTCTTAGAACACATAGTATTTCATAGCGACGCAATTTCCGTGTGAATTCGTCAATGAGTCTGAGTGAGGGATGCAGTGAAGAAGGATTAGTGGATCGGAAATGAGATTGTCGTATCCCAAAAGAAAATCCTGTCGTTTCCATAGAAACGTTACTCGATTTAGAAGGAGAAGTCATAGAACCCATAGTATTTCATAGCGACCCAATTTCTGGGTTAATCCGTCAAATAGAGTGAGTGAGGGATGCAGTAAAGAAGGATTAATGGATCGGAAATGAGATTGTCGTATCCCAAAAGAAAATCGTGTCGTTTCCATAGAAACGTTACTCGATTTAGAAGTAGAAGTCATAGAACCCATAGTATTTCATAGCGACGCAATTTCCGTGTGACTTCGTCAATGTGTGGGAGTGAGGGATGCAGTAAAGAAGGATTAGTGGATCGGATATGAGATTGTCGTATCCCAAAAGAAAATCCTGTTGTTTCCATAGAAACGTTACTCGATTTAGAAGGAGAAGTCATCGAACACATAGTATTTCATAGCGACGCAATTTCCGTGTGAATTCGTCAATGTGTGGGAGTGAGGGATGCAGTTAAGAAGGATTAGTGGATCGGAAATGAGAGTGTCGTATCCCAAAAGAAAATCCTGTCGTTTCCATGGAAACGTTACTTGATTTAGAAGGAAATGTCTTAGAACACATAGTATTTCATAGCGTCGCAATTTCCGTGTGAATTCGTCTATGAGTCTGAGTGAGGGATGCAGTAAAGAAGGATTAGTGGATCGGAAATGAGATTGTCGTATCCCAAAAGAAAATCCTCTCGTTTCCATAGAAACGTTACTCAATTTAGAAGGAGAAGTCTTAGAACTCATAGTATTTCATAGCGACGCAATTCCCGTGTGAATTCGTCAATGAGTGGGAGTGAGAAATGCAGTAAAGGAGGATTAATGGATCGGAAATGAGATTGTCGTATCCCAAAAGAAAATCCTTTCGTTTCCATAATATCGTTACTCGATTTAGAAGGAAATGTCTCAGAACACATAGTATTTCATAGCGACGCAATTTCCGTGTGAATTCGTCAATGAGTGGGAGTGAGGGAAGCAGTAAAGAAGGACTAGTGGATCGGAAATGAGATTGTCGTATCCCAAAAGAAAATCCTGTCGTCTCCATAGAAACGTTACCCGATTTGGAAGGAGAATTCTTAAGACACATAGTATTTCATAGCGACGCTATTTCCGTGTGAATTCGTCAATGAGTGGGAGTGAGGGATGCAGTAAAGATGGATTAGTGGATCGGAAATGAGATTGTCGCATCCCAAAAGAAAATCCTGTCATTTCCATAGAAACGTTACTCGATTTAGAAGGAGAAGTCATAGAACCCATAGTATTTCATAGCGACGCAATTTCCGTGTGACTTCGTCAGTGTGTGGGAGTGAGGGATGCAGTAAAGAAGGAATAGTGTATCGGAAATGAGATTGTCGTATCCCAAAAGAAAATCCTGTCGTTTCCATAGAAACGTTACTCGATTTAGAAGGAGAAGTCATAGAACCCATAGTATTTCATAGCGACGCAATTTCCGTGTGAATTCGTCAATGTGTGGGAGTGAGGGATGCAGTAAAGAAGGATTAGTGGATCGGAAATGAGAGTGTCGTATCCCAAAAGAAAATCCTGTCGTTTCCATAGAAACGTTACTCGATTTAGAAGGAAATGTCTTAGAACACATAGTATTTCATAGTGACGCAATTTCCGTGTGAATTCGTCAATGAGTCTGAGTGAGGGATGCAGTAAAGAAGGATTAGTGTATCGGAAATGAGATTGTCGTATCCCAAAAGAAAATCCTGTCGTTTCCATAGAAACGTTACTCGATTTAGAAGGAGAAGTCATAGAACCCATAGTATTTCATAGCGATGCAATTTCCGTGTGAATTGGTCAATGTGTGGGTGTGAGCTATGCAGTAAAAAAGGATTAATGGATCGGAAAAGAGATTGTCGTATCCCAAAAGAAAATCCTTTCGTTTCCATAGATACGTTACTCGATTTAGAAGGAAATGTCTTAGAACACATAGTATTTCATACCGACGCAATTTCCGTGCGAATTCGTCAATGAGTGGAAGTGAGGGAAGCAGTAAAGAAGGACTAGTGGATCGGAAATGAGATTGTCGTATCCCAAAAGAAAATCCTGTCGTTTCCATAGAAACGTTACTCGATTTAGAAGGAGAAGTCATAGAACCCATAGTATTTCATAGCGACGCAATTTCCGTGTGATTCCTCAATGTGTGGGAGTGAGGGATGCAGTAAAGATGGATTAGTGGATCGGAAATGAGATTGTCGTACCCCAAAAGAAAATCCTGTCGTTTCCATAGAAATGTTACTCGGTTTAGAAGGAAATGTCTTAGAACACATAGTATTTCATAGCGACGCAATTTCCGTGTGAATTCGTAAATGAGTGGGAGTGAGGGATGCAGTAAAGGTGGATTAGTGGATCGGAAATGAGATTGTAGTATCCCAAAAGAAAATCCTGTCGTTTCCATAGAAACGTTACTCGATTTAAAAGGAGAAGTCATAGAACCCATAGTATTTCATAGCGACCCAATTTCTGCGTTAATCCGTCAAATAGAGTGAGTGAGGGATGCAGTAAAGAAGGATTAGTGGATCGGAAATGAGATTGTCGTATCCCAAAAGAAAAACCTGTCGTTTCCATAGAAACGTTACTTGATTTAGAAGGAGAAGTCTTAGAACTCATAGTATTTCATAGCGACGCAATTTCCGTGTGAATTCGTCAATGAGTGGGAGTGAGGGATGCAGTAAAGGAGGATTAATGGATCGGAAATGAGATTGTCGTATCCCAAAAGAAAATCCTTTCGTTTCCATAGAAACGTTACTCGATTTAGAAGGAAATGTCTTAGAACACATAGTATTTCATAGCGACGCAATTTCCATGTGAATTCGTCAATCAGTGGGAGTGAGGGATGCAGTAAAGATGGATTAGTGGATTGGAAATGAGATTGTCGTATCCCAAAAGAAAATCCTGTCATTTCCATAGAAACGTTACTCGATTTAGAAGGAGAAGTCATAGAACCCATAGTATTTCATAGCGACGCAATTACCGTGTGACTTCGTCAATGTGTGGGAGTGAGAGATGCAGTAAAGAAGGATTAGTGGATCGGAAATGAGATTGTCGTATCCCAAAAGAAAATCCTGTCGTTTCCATAGAAACGTTACTCGATTTAGAAGGAGAAGTCATAGAACCCATAGTATTTCATAGCGACGCAATTTCCGTGTGAATTCGTCAATGTGTGGGAGTGGGGGATGCAGTAAAGAAGGATTAGTGGATCGGAAATGAGAGTGTCGTATCCCAAAAGAAAATCCTGCCGTTTCCATAGAAACGTTACTCGATTCAGAAGGAAATGTCTTAGAACACTTAGTATTTCATAGCGACGCAATTTCCGTGTGAATTCGTCAATGAGTCTCAGTGAGGGATGCAGTAAAGAAGCATTAGTGGATCGGAAATGAGATTGTCGTATCCCAAAAGAAAATCCTGCCGTTTCCATAGAAACGTTACTCGATTTAGAAGGAAATGTCTTAGAACACATAGTATTTCATAGCGACGCAATTTCCGTGTGAATTCGTCAATGAGTCTGAGTGAGGGATGCAGTATAGATGGATTAGTGGATCGGAAATGAGATTGTCGTATCCCAAAAGAAAATCCTGTCGTTTCCATAGAAACGTTACTCGATTTAGAAGGAGAAGTCATAGAACCCATAGTATTTCATAGCGACGCAATTTCCGTGTGAATTCGTCAATGTGTGGGAGTGAGGGATGCAGTAAAGATGGATTAGTGGATCGGAAATGAGATTGTCGTATCCCCAAAGAAAATCCTGTCGTTTCCATAGAAACGTTACTCGATTTAGAAGGAGAAGTCATAGAACCCATAGCATTTCATAGCGACCCAATTTCTGGGTTAATCCGTCAAATAGTGTAAGTGAGGGATGCAGTAAAGAAAGATTAATGGATCGGAAATGAGATTGTCGTATCCCAAAAGAAAATCCTGTCGTTTCCATAGAAACGTTACTCGATTTAGAAGGAAATGTCTTAGAACACATAGTATTTCATAGCGACGAATTGTCCGTGTGAATTCGTCAATGAGTGGGAGTGAGGGATGCAGTAAAGAAGAATTAGTGGATCGGAAATGAGATTGTCGTATCCCAAAAGAAAATCCTGTCGTCTCCATAGAAACGTTACTCGATCTAGAAGGAGAAGTCTTAGAACACATAGTATTTCATAGCGACGCAATATCCGTGTGACTTCGTCAATGTGTGGGAGTGAAGGATGCAGTAAAGAAGGATTAGTGGATCGGAAATGAGATTGTCGTATCCCAAAAGAAAATCCTGTCGTTTCCATAGAAACGTTACTCAATTTAGAAGGAGAAGTCATAGAACACATAGTATTTCATAGCGACGCAATTTCCGTGTGAATTCGTCAATGAGTCTGAGTGAGGGATGCAGTAAAGAAGGATTAGTGGATCGGAAATGAGATTGTCGTATCCCAAAAGAAAATCCTGTCGTTTCCATAGAAACGTTACTCGATTTAGAAGGAGAAGTCATAGTACCCATAGTATTTCATAGCGACGCAATTTCCGTGTGAATTCGTCAATGTGTGGGAGTGAGGGATGCAGTTAAGATGGATTAGTGGATCGGAAATGAGATTGTCGTATCCCAAAAGAAAATCCTGTCGTTTCCATAGAAATGTTACTCGATTTAGAAGGAACTATCTTAGAACACATAGTATTTCATAGCGACGCAATTTCCGTGTGAATTCGTAAATGAGTGGGAGTGAGGGATGCAGTAAAGAAGGATTAATGGATCGGAAATGAGATTGTCGTATCCCAAAAGAAAATCCTGTCGTTTCCATAGAAACGTTACTCGATTTAGAAG
Source organism: Schistocerca piceifrons (assembly GCF_021461385.2). Classification (NCBI taxonomy): domain Eukaryota; kingdom Metazoa; phylum Arthropoda; class Insecta; order Orthoptera; family Acrididae; genus Schistocerca; species Schistocerca piceifrons. The sequence continues at coordinate 92,444 of NW_025728280.1, forward strand.
GAAATGTCTTAGAACACATAGTATTTCATAGCGACGCAATGTCCGTGTGAATTCGTCAATGAGTGGGAGTGAGGGATGCAGTAAAGAAGGATTAGTGGATCGGAAATGAGATTGTCGTATCCCAAAAGAAAATCCTGTCGTCTCCATAGAAACGTTACTCGATTTAGAAGGAGAAGTCTTAGAACACATAGTATTTCATAGCGACGCAATTTCCGTGTGAATTCGTCAATGAGTCTGAGTGAGGGATGCAGTGAAGAAGGATTAGTGGATCGGAAATGAGATTGTCGTATCCCAAAAGAAAATCCTGTCGTTTCCATAGAAACGTTACTCGATTTAGAAGGAGAAGTCATAGAACCCATAGTATTTCATAGCGACCCAATTTCTGGGTTAATCCGTCAAATAGAGTGAGTGAGGGATGCAGTAAAGAAGGATTAATGGATCGGAAATGAGATTGTCGTATCCCAAAAGAAAATCGTGTCGTTTCCATAGAAACGTTACTCGATTTAGAAGTAGAAGTCATAGAACCCATAGTATTTCATAGCGACGCAATTTCCGTCTGACTTCGTCAATGTGTGGGAGTGAGGGATGCAGTAAAGAAGGATTAGTGGATCGGATATGAGATTGTCGTATCCCAAAAGAAAATCCTGTTGTTTCCATAGAAACGTTACTCGATTTAGAAGGAGAAGTCATCGAACACATAGTATTTCATAGCGACGCAATTTCCGTGTGAATTCGTCAATGTGTGGGAGTGAGGGATGCAGTAAAGAAGGATTAGTGGATCGGAAATGAGAGTGTCGTATCCCAAAAGAAAATCCTGTCGTTTCCATAGAAACGTTACTTGATTTAGAAGGAAATGTCTTAGAACACATAGTATTTCATAGCGTCGCAATTTCCGTGTGAATTCGTCTATGAGTCTGAGTGAGGGATGCAGTAAAGAAGGATTAGTGGATCGGAAATGAGATTGTCGTATCCCAAAAGAAAATCCTGTCGTTTCCATAGAAACGTTACTCAATTTAGAAGGAGAAGTCTTAGAACTCATAGTATTTCATAGCGACGCAATTCCCGTGTGAATTCGTCAATGAGTGGGAGTGAGAAATGCAGTAAAGGAGGATTAATGGATCGGAAATGAGATTGTCATATCCCAAAAGAAAATCCTTTCGTTTCCATAATATCGTTACTCGATTTAGAAGGAAATGTCTCAGAACACATAGTATTTCATAGCGACGCAATTTCCGTGTGAATTCGTCAATGAGTGGGAGTGAGGGAAGCAGTAAAGGAGGACTAGTGGATCGGAAATGAGATTGTCGTATCCCAAAAGAAAATCCTGTCGTCTCCATAGAAACGTTACCCGATTTGGAAGGAGAATTCTTAGGACACATAGTATTTCATAGCGACGCTATTTCCATGTGAATTCGTCAATGAGTGGGAGTGAGGGATGCAGTAAAGATGGATTAGTGGATCGGAAATGAGATTGTCGCATCCCAAAAGAAAATCCTGTCATTTCCATAGAAACGTTACTCGATTTAGAAGGAGAAGTCATAGAACCCATAGTATTTCATAGTGACGCAATTTCCGTGTGACTTCGTCAGTGTGTGGGAGTGAGGGATGCAGTAAAGAAGGAATAGTGTATCGGAAATGAGATTGTCGTATCCCAAAAGAAAATCCTGTCGTTTCCATAGAAACGTTACTCGATTTAGAAGGAGAAGTCATAGAACCCATAGTATTTCATAGCGACGCAATTTCCGTGTGAATTCGTCAATGTGTGGGAGTAAGGGATGCAGTAAAGAAGGATTAGTGGATCGGAAATGAGAGTGTCGTATCCCAAAAGAAAATCCTGCCGTTTCCATAGAAACGTTACTCGATTTAGAAGGAAATGTCTTAGAACACATAGTATTTCATAGCGACGCAATTTCCGTGTGAATTCGTCAATGAGTCTGAGTGAGGGATGCAGTAATGAAGCATTAGTGGATCGGAAATGAGATTGTCGTATCCCAAAAGAAAATCCTGTCGTTTCCATAGAAACGTTACTCGATTTAAAAGGAGAAGTCATAGAACCCACAGTATTTCATAGCGACCCAATTTCTGGGTTAATCCGTCAAATAGTGTAAGTGAGGGATGCAGTAAAGAAAGATTAATGGATCGGAAATGAGAGTGTCGTATCCCAAAAGAAAATCCTGTCGTTTCCATAGAAACGTTACTCGATTTAGAAGGAAATGTCTTAGAACACATAGTATTTCATAGTGACGCAATTTCCGTGTGAATTCGTCAATGAGTCTGAGTGAGGGATGCAGTAAAGAAGGATTAGTGTATGGGAAATGAGATTGTCGTATCCCAAAAGAAAATCCTGTCGTTTCCATAGAAACGTTACACGATTTAGAAAGAGAAGTCATAGAACCCATAGTATTTCATAGCGACCCAATTTCTGCGTTAATCCGTCAAATAGAGTGAGTGAGGGATGCAGTAAAGAAGGATTAGTGGATCGGAAATGAGATTGTCGTATCCCAAAAGAAAAACCTGTCGTTTCCATAGAAACGTTACTTGATTTAGAAGGAGAAGTCTTAGAACTCATAGTATTTCATAGCGACGCAATTTCCGTGTGAATTCGTCAATGAGTGGGAGTGAGGGATGCAGTAAAGGAGGATTAATGGATCGGAAATGAGATTGTCGTATCCCAAAAGAAAATCCTTTCGTTTCCATAGAAACGTTACTCGATTTAGAAGGAAATGTCTTAGAACACATAGTATTTCATAGCGACGCAATTTCCATGTGAATTCGTCAATCAGTGGGAGTGAGGGATGCAGTAAAGATGGATTAGTGGATTGGAAATGAGATTGTCGTATCCCAAAAGAAAATCCTGTCATTTCCATAGAAACGTTACTCGATTTAGAAGGAGAAGTCATAGAACCCATAGTATTTCATAGCGACGCAATTACCGTGTGACTTCGTCAATGTGTGGGAGTGAGAGATGCAGTAAAGAAGGATTAGTGAATCGGAAATGAGTTTGTCGTATCCCAAAAGAAAATCCTGTCGTTTCCATAGAAACGTTACTCGATTTAGAAGGAGCAGTCATAGAACCCATAGTATTTCATAGCGACGCAATTTCCGTGTGAATTCGTCAATGTGTGGGAGTGAGGGATGCAGTAAAGAAGGATTAGTGGATCGGAAATGAGAGTGTCGTATCCCAAAAGAAAATCCTGCCGTTTCCATAGAAACGTTACTCGATTCAGAAGGAAATGTCTTAGAACACTTAGTATTTCATAGCGACGCAATTTCCGTGTGAATTCGTCAATGAGTCTCAGTGAGGGATGCAGTAAAGAAGCGTTAGTGGATCGGAAATGAGATTGTCGTATCCCAAAAGAAAATCCTGTCGTCTCCATAGAAACGTTACTCGATCTAGAAGGAGAAGTCTTAGAACACATAGTATTTCATAGCGACGCAATATCCGTGTGAATTCGTCAATGAGTGGGAGTGAGGGATGCAGTAAAGATGGATTAGTGGATCGGAAATGAGATTGTCGTATCCCAAAAGAAAATCCTGTCGTTTCCATAGAAACGTTACTCGATTTAGAAGGAGAAGTCATAGAACCCATAGTATTTCATAGCGACGCAATTTCCGTGTGACTTCGTCAATGTGTGGGAGTGAAGGATGCAGTAAAGAAGGATTAGTGGATCAGAAATGAGATTGTCGTATCCCAAAAGAAAATCCTGTCGTTTCCATAGAAACGTTACTCGATTTAGAAGGAGAAGTCTTAGAACTCATAGTATTTCATAGCGACGCAATTTCCGTGTGAATTAGTCAATGAGTGGGAGTGAGGGATGCAGTAAAGAAATATTAATGGATCGGAAATGAGATTGTCGTATCCCAAAAGAAAATCCTTTCGTTTCCATAGAAACGTTACTCGATTTAGAAGGAAATGTCTTAGAACACATAGTATTTCATAGCGACGCAATTTCCGTGTGAATTCGTCAATGTGTGGGAGTGAGGGAAGCAGTAAAGAAGGACTAGTGGATCGGAAATGAAATTGTCGTATTCCAAAAGAAAATCCTGTCGTCTCCATAGAAACGTTACTCGATTTGGAAGGAGAAGTATTAGAATACATAGTATTTCATAGCGACGCAATTTCCGTGTGAATTCGTCAATGAGTCTGAGTGAGGGATGCAGTAAAGAAGGATTAGTGGATCGGAAATGAGATTGTCGTATCCCAAAAGAAAATCCTGTCGTTTCCATTGAAACGTTACTCGATTTAGAAGGAGAAGTCATAGAACCCATAGTATTTCATAGCGACGCAATTTCCGTGTGAATTCGTCAATGTGTGGGAGTGAGGGATGCAGTACAGTTGGATTAGTGGATCGGAAATGAGATTGTCGTATCCCAAAAGAAAATCCTGTCGTTTCCATGGAATTGTTACTCGTTTTAGAAGGAAATGTCTTAGAACACATAGTATTTCATAGCGACGCAGTTTCCGTGTGAGTCGTAAATGAGTGGGAGTGAGGGATGCAGTAAAGATGGGTTAGTGGATCGGAAATGAGATTGTCGTATTCCAAAAGAAAATCCTGTCGTTTCCATAGAAACGTTACTCGATTTAAAAGGAGAAGTCATAGAACCCATAGTATTTCATAGCAACCCAATTTCTGGGTTAATCCGTCAAATAGTGTGAGTGAGGGATGCAGTAAAGAAGGATTAATGGATCGGAAATGAGATTGTCGTATCCCAAAAGAAAATCCTGTCGTTTCCATAGAAACGTTACTCGATTTAGAAGGAAATGTCTTAGAACACATAGTATTTCATAGCGTGGCAATTTCTGTGTGAATTCGTCAATGAGTCTGAGTGAGGGATGCAGTAAAGAAGGATTAGTGGATCGGAAATGAGATTGTCGTATCCCAAAAGAAAATCCTGTCGTTTCCATAGAAACGTTACTCGATTTAGAAGGAGCAGTCTTAGAACTCATAGCATTTCATAGCGACGCAATTTCCGTGTGAATACGTCAATGAGTGGGAGTGAGGGATGCAGTAAAGAAGGATTAGTGGATCGGAAATGAGATTGCCGTGTCCCAAAAGAAAATCCTTTCGTTTCCACAGAAACGTTACTCGATTTAGAAGGAAATGTCTTAGAACACATAGTATTTCATAGCGACGCAATTTCCGTGTGAAATCGTCAATGAGTGGGAGTGAGGGATGCAGTAAAGAAGGATTAGTGGATCGGAAATGAGATTGTCGTATCCCAAAAGAAAATCCTGTCGTTTCCATAAAAACGTTACTCGATTTAGAAGGAGAAGACAGAGAACACATTGTATTTCATAGCGACGCAATTTCCGTGTGAATTCGTCAATGAGTGGGAGTGAGGGATGCAGTAAAGAAGGATTAGTGGTTCGGAAATGAGATTGTCGTATCCCAAAAGAAAATCCTGTCGTTTCCATAGAAACGTTACTCGATTTAGAAGGAAATGTCTTAGAACACATAGTATTTCATAGCGACGCAATTTCCGTGTGAATTCGTCAATGAGTCTGAGTGAGGGATGCAGTAAAGAAGGATTAGTGGATCGGAAATGAGATTGTCGTATCCCAAAAGAAAATCCTGTCGTTTCCATAGAAACGTTACTCGATTTAGAAAGAGAAGTCATAGAACCCATAATATTTCATAGGGACGCAATTTCCGTGTGTATTCGTCAATGTGTGGGAGTGAGGGATGCAGTAAAGATGGATTAGTGGATCGGAAATGAGATTGTCGTATCCCAAAAGAAAATCCTGTCGTTTCCATAGAAATGTTACTCGATTTAGAAGGAAATGTCTTAGAACACATAGTATATCATAGCGACGCAGTTTCCGTGTGAATTCGTAAATGAGTGGGAGTGAGGGATGCAGTAAAGATGGATTAGTGGATCGGAAATGAGATTGTCGTATCCCAAAAGAAAATCCTGTCGTTTCCATAGAAACGTTACTCGATTTAAAAGGAGAAGTCATAGAACCCATCGTATTTCATAGCGACCCAATTTCTGGGTTAATCCGTCAAATAGTGTGAGTGAGGGATGCAGTAAAGAAGGATTAGTGGATCGGAAATGAGATTGTCGTATCCCAAAAGAAAATCCTGTCGTTTCCATAGAAACGTTACTCGGTTTAGAAGGAAATGTCTTAGAACACATAGTATTTCATAGCGACGCTATGTCCGTGTGAATTCGTCAATGAGTGGGAGTGAGGGATGCAGTAAAGAAGGATTAGTGGATCGGAAATGAGATTGTCGTATCCCAAAAGAAAATCCTGTCGTCTCCATAGAAACGTTACTCGATTTAGAAGGAGAAGTCTTAGAACACATAGTATTTCATAGCGACGCAATATCCGTGTGAATTCGTCAATGAGTGGGAGTGAGGGATGCAGTAAAGATGGATTAGTGGATCGGAAATGAGATTGTCGTATCCCAAAAGAAAATCCTGTCGTTTCCATAGAAACGTTACTCGATTCAGAAGGAGAAGTCATAGAACCCATAGTATTTCATAGCGACGCAATTTCCGTGTGACTTGTGACTTCGTCAATGTGTGGGAGTGAGGGATGCAGTAAAGAAGGATTAGTGGATCGGAAATGAGATTGTCGTATCCCAAAAGAAAATCCTGTCGTTTCCATAAAAACGTTACTCGATTTAGAAGGAGAAGACAGAGAACACATAGTATTTCATAGCGACGCAATTTCCGTGTGAATTCGTCAATGAGTGGGAGTGAGGGATGCAGTAAAGAAGGATTAGTGGATCGGAAATGAGATTGTCGTATCCCAAAAGAAAATCCTGTCGTTTCCATAGAAACGTTACTCGATTTAGAAGGAAATGTCTTAGAACACATAGTATTTCATAGCGACGCAATTTCCGTGTAAATTCGTCAGTGTGTGGGAGTGAGGGATGCAGTAAAGGTGGATTAGTGGATCGGAAATGAGATTGTCGTATCCCAAAAGAAAATCCTGTCGTTTCCATAGAAATGTTACTCGATTTAGAAGGAAATGTCTTAGAACAGATAGTATTCCATAGCGACGCTATGTCCGTGTGAATTCGTCAATGAGTGGGAGTGAGGGATGCAGTAAAGAACGATTAGTGGATCGGAAATGAGATTGTCGTATCCCAAAAGAAAATCCTGTCGTTTCCATAGAAACCTTACTCGATTTAGAAGGAGAAGTCATAGAACACATAGTATTTCATAGCGACGCAATCTCCGTGTGAATTCGTGAATGTGTGGGAGTGAGGGATGCAGTAAAGAAGGATTAGTGGATCGGAAATGAGAGTGTCGTATCCCAAAAGAAAATCCTGTCGTTTCCATAGAAACGATACTCGAATTAGATGGAGAAGTCATATAACACATAGTATTTCATAGCGTCGCAATTTCCGTGTGAATTCGTCAATGAGTCTGAGTGAGGAATGCAGTAAAGAAGGATTAGTGGATCGGAAATGAGATTGTCGTATCCCAAACGAAAATCCTGTCGTTTCCATAGAAACGTTATTCGATTTAGAAGGAGAAGTCATAGAACCCATAGTATTTCATAGCGACGCAATTTCTGTGTGACTTCGTCAATGTGTGGGAGTGAGGGATGCAGGAAAGAAGGATTAGTGGATCGGAAATGAGATTGTCGTATCCCAAAAGAAAATCCTGTCGTTTCCATAGAAACGTTACTCGATTTAGAAGGAGAAGTCATAGAACACATAGTATTTCATAGCGACGCAATTTCCGTGTGAAATCGTCAATGAGTGGGAGTGAGGGATGCAGTAAAGATGGATTAGCGGATCGGAAATGAGATTGTCGTATCCCAAAAGAAAATCCTGTCGTTTCCATAAAAACGTTACTCGATTTAGAAGGAGAAGACAGAGAACACATAGTATTTCATAGCGACGCAATTTCCGTGTGAATTCGTCAATGGGTCTGAGTGAGGGATGCAGTAAAGAAGGATTAGTGGATCGGAAATGAGATTGTCGTATCCCAAAAGAAAATCCTTTCGTTTCCATAGAAACGTTACTCGATTTAGAAGGAGAAGTCATAGAACCCATAGTATTTCATAGAGACGCAATTTCCGTGTGAATTCGTCAATGTGTGGGAGTGAGGGATGCAGTAAAGATGGATTAGTGGATAGGAAATGAGATTGTCGTACCCCAAAAGAAAATCCTGTCGTTTCCATAGAAATGTTACTCGATTTAGAAGGAAATGTCTTAGAACACATAGTATTTCATAGCGACGCAGTTTCCGTGTAAATTCGTAAATGAGTGGGAGTGAGGGATGCAGTAAAGATGGATTAGTGGATCGGAAATGAGATTGTCGTATCCCAAAAGAAAATCTTGTCGTTTCCATAGAAACGTTACTCGATTTAAAAGGAGAAGTCATAGAACCCATCGTATTTCATAGCGACCCAATTTCTGGGTTAATCCGTCAAATTGTGTGAGTGAGGGATGCAGTAAAGAAGGATTAATGGATCGGAAATGAGATTGTCGTATCCCAAAAGAAAATCCTGTCGTCTCCATAGAAACGTTACTCGATTTAGAAGGAGAAGTCTTAGAACACATAGTATTTCATAGCGACGCAATATCCGTGTGAATTCGTCAATGAGTGGGAGTGAGGGATGCAGTAAAGATGGATTAGTGGATCGGAAATGTGATTGTCGTATCCCAATAGAAAATCCTGTCGTTTCCATAGAAACGTTACTCGATTCAGAAGGAGAAGTCATAGAAAACATAGTATTTCATAGCGACGCAATTTCCGTGTGACTTCGTCAATGTGTGGGAGTGAGGGATGCAGTAAAGAAGGATTAGTGGATCGGAAATGAGATTGTCGTATCCCAAAAGAAAATCCTGTTGTTTCCATAGAAACGTTAATCGATTTAGAAGGAGAAGTCATAGAACACATAGTATTTCATAGCGACGCAATTTCCGTGTGAATTCGTCAATGTGTGGGAGTGAGGGATGCAGTAAAGAAGGATTAGTGGATCGGAAATGAGAGTGTCGTAACCCAAAAGAAAATCCTGTCGTTTCCATACAAACGTTACTCTATTTAGAAGGAAATGTCTTAGAACACATAGTATTTCATAGCGTCGCAATTTCCGTGTCAATTCGTCAATTAGTCTGAGTGAGGGATGCAGTAAGAAGGATTAGTGGATCGGAAATGAGAGTGTCGTATCCCAAAAGAAAATCCTTTCGTTTCCATAGAAACGTTATTCGATTTAGAAGGAAATGTCTTAGAACGCAAAGTATATCATAGCGACCCAATTTCTGGGTTAATCCATCAAATAGTGTGAGTGAGGGATGCAGTAAAGAAGGATTAATGGATCGGAAATGAGATTGTCGTATCCCAAAAGAAAATCCTGTCGGTTCCATAGAAACGCTACTCGGTTTAGAAGGAATTGTCTTAGATCACATAGTATTTCATAGCGACGCAATTTCCGTGTGAATTCGTCAATGAGTGGGAGTGAGGGATGCAGTAAAGAAGGATTAGTGGATCGGAAGTGAGATTGTCGTATCCCAAAAGAAAATCCTTTCGTCTCCATAGAAACGTTACTCGATTTAGAAGGAGAAGTCTTAGAACACATAGTATTTCATAGCGACGCAATATCCGTGTGAATTCGTCAATGAGTGGGAGTGAGGGATGCAGTAAAGATGGATTAGTGGATCGGAAATGAGACTGTCGTATCCCAAAAGAAAATCCTGTCGTTTCCATTGAAACGTTACTCGATTTAGAAGGAGAAGTCGTAGAACCCATAGTATTTCATAGCGACGCAATTTCCGTGTGACTTCGTCAATGTGTGGGAGTGAGGGAAGCAGTAAAGAAGGATTAGTGGATCGGAAATGAGATTGTCGTATCCCAAAAGAAAATCCTGTCGTTTCCATAGAAACGTTACTCGATTTAGAAGGAAATGTCTTAGAAACCATAGTATTTCATAGCGTCGCAATTTCCGTGTGAATTCGTCAATGAGTGGGAGTGAGGGATGCAGTAAAGAAGGATTAGTGGATCGGAAATGAGATTGTCGTATCCCAAAAGAAAATCCTGCCGTTTCCATAGAAACGTTACTCGATTTAGAAGGAGAAGTCATAGAACACATAGTATTTCATAGCGACGCAATCTCCGTGTGATTTCGTGAATGTGTGGGAGTGAGGGATGCAGTAAAGAAGGATTAGTGGATCGGAAATGAGAGTGTCGTATCCCAAAAGAAAATCCTGTCGTTTCCATAGAAACGTTACTCGATTTAGAAGGAAATGTCTTAGAACGCAAAGTATATCATAGCGACGCAATTTCCGTGTGAATTCGTCAATGAGTGGGAGTGAGAGATGCAGTAGAGAAGGATTAGTGGATCGGAAATGAGATTGTCATATCCCAAAAGAAAATCCTGTCGTTTCCATAGAAACGTTACTCAGTGTAGAAGGAGAAGTCATAGAACCCATAGTATTTCATAGCGACGCAATTTCCGTGTGATTTCGTCAATGTGTGGGAGTGAGGGATGCAGTAAAGAAGGATTAGTGGCTCGGAAATGAGATTGTCGTATCCCAAAAGAAAATCCTGTCGTTTCCATAGAAACGTTACTCGATTTAGAAGGAGAAGTCATAGAACACATAGTATTTCACAGCGACGCAATTTCCGTGTGAATTCGTCAATGTGTGGGAGTGAGGGATGCAGTAAAGAAGGATTAGTGGATCGGAAATGAGAGTGTCGTATCCCAAAAGAAAATCCTGTCGTTTCCATGGAAACGTTACTCGATTTAGAAGGAAATGTCTTATAACACATAGTATTTCATAGCGTCGCAATTTCCGTGTGAATTCGTCAATGAGTCTGAGTGAGGAATGCAGTAAAGAAGGATTAGTGGATCGGAAATCAGATTGTCGTATCCCAAAAGAAAATCCTGTCGTTTCCATAGAAACGTTACTCGATTTAGAAGGAGAGGTCATAGAACCCATAGTATTTCATAGCGACGCAATTTCTGTGTGACTTCGTCAAAGTGTGGGAGTGAGGGATGCAGGAAAGAAGGATTAGTGGATCGGAAATGAGATTGTCGTATCCCAAAAGAAAATCCTGTCGTTTCCATAGAAACGTTACTCGATTTAGAAGGAGAAGTCATAGAACACATAGTATTTCATAGCGACGCAATCTCCGTATGAATTCGTCAATTTGTGGGAGTGAGGGATGCAGTAAAGAAGGATTTGTGGATCGGAAATGAGAGTGTCGTATCCCAAAAGAAAATCCTGTCGTTTCCATAGAAACGTTACTCGATTTAGAAGGAAATGTCTTAGAACGCAAAGTATGTCATAGCGACGCAATTTCCGTGTGAATTCGTCAATGAGTGGGAGTGAGGGATGCAGTAGAGAAGGATTAGTGGATCGGAAATGAGATTGTCGTATCCCAAAAGAAAATCCTGTCGTTTCCATAGAAACGTTACTCGGTTTAGAAGGAGAAGTCATAGAACTCATAGTATTTCATAGCGACGCAATTTCCGTGTGAATTGATCAATGTGTGGGAGTGAGGGATGCAGTAAAGAAGGATTAGTGGATCGGAAATGAGATTGTCGTATCCCAAAAGCAAATCCTGTCGATTACATAGAAACGTTACTCGATTTAGAAGGAGAAGTCATAGAACACATAGTATTTCATAGCGACGCAATTTCCGTGTGAATTCGTCAATGTGTGGGAGTGAGTGATGCAGTATTGGAGGATTAGTGGATCGGAAATGAGATTACCATATCCCAAAAGAAAATCCTTTCCTTTCCACAGAAACGTTACTCGATTTAGAAGGAAATGTCTTAGAACACATAGTATTTCATAGCGACGCAATTTCCGTGTGAAATCGTCAATGAGTGAGAGTGAGGGATGCAGTAATGAAGGATTAGTGGATCGGAAATGAGATTGTCGTATCCCAAAAGAAGATCCTGTCGTTTCCATAGAAACGTTACTCGATTTAGAAGGAGAAGTCATAGAACCCATAGTATTTCATAGCGACGCAATTTCCGTGTGAATTCGTCAATGTGTGGGAGTGAGGGATGCATTAAAGATGGATTTGTGGATCGGAAATGAGATTGTCGTATCCCAAAAGAAAATCCTGTCGTTTCCATAGAAATGTTACTCGATTTAGAAGAAAATGTCTTAGAACACATAGTATTTCATAGCGACGCAGTTTCCGTGTGAATTCGTAAATGAGTGGGAGTGAGGGATGCAGTAAAGATGGATTAGTGGATCGGAAATGAGATTGTCGTATCCCAAAAGAAAATCCTCTCGTTTCCATAGAAACGTTACTCGATTTAAAAGGAGAAGTCATAGAACCCAGAGTATTTCATAGCAACCCAATTTCTGGGTTAATCCGTCAAATAGTGTGAGTGAGGGATGCAGTAAAGAAGGATTAATGGATCGGAAATGAGATTGTCGTATCCCAAAAGAAAATCCTGTCGTTTCCATAGAAACTTTACTCGGTTTAGAAGGAAATGTCTTAGAACACATAGTATTTCATAGCGACGCAATGTCCGTGTGAATTCCTGAAAGAGTGGGAGTGAGGGATGCAGTAAAGAAGGATTAGTGGATCGGAAATGAGATTGTCGTATCCCAAAAGAAAATCCTGTCGTCTCCATAGAAACGTTACTCGATTTAGAAGGAGAAGTCTTAGAACACATAGTATTTCATAGCGACGCAATATCCGTGTGAATTCGTCAATGAGTGGGAGTGAGGGAAGCAGTAAAGAAGGATTAGTGGATCGGAAATGAGATTGTCGTATCCCAAACGAAAATCCTGTCGTTTCCATAGAAACGTTACTCGATTTAGAAGGAGAAGTCATAGAACACATAGTATTTCATAGCGACGCAATTTCCGTGTGAATTCGTCAATGTGTGGGAGAGAGGGATGCAGTAAAGAAGGATTAGTGGATCGGAAATGAGAGTGTTGTATCCCAAAAGAAAATTCTGTCGTTTCCATAGAAACGTTACTCGATTTAGAAGGAAATGTCTTAGAACACATAGTATTTCATAGCGTCGCAATTTCCGTGTCAATTCGTCAATGAGTCTGAGTGAGGGATGCAGTAAAGAAGGATTAGTGGATCAGAAATGAGATTGTCGTATCCCAAAAGAAAATCCTGTCGTTTCCATAGAAACGTTACTCGATTTAGAAGGAGAAGTCATAGAACCCATAGTATTTAATAGCGACGCAATTTCTGTGTGACTTCGTCAATGTGTGGGAGTGAGGGATGCAGGAAAAAAGGATTAGTGGATCGGAAATGAGATTGTCGTATCCCAAAAGAAAATCCTGTCGTTTCCATAGAAACGTTACTCGATTTAGATGGAGAAGTCATAGAACACATAGTATTTCATAGCGACGCAATCTCCGTGTGAATTCGTCAATGTGTGGGAGTGAGGGATGCAGTAAAGAAGGATTAGTGGATCGGAAATGAGATTGTCGTATCCCAAAAGAAAATCCGGTCGTTTCCATAGAAACGTTACTCGATTTAGAAGGAAATGTCTTAGAACGCAAAGTATATCATAGCGACGCAATTTCCGTGTGAATTCGTCAATGAGTGGTAGTGAGGGATGCAGTAGAGAAGGATTAGTGGATCGGAAATGAGATTGTCGTATCCCAAAAGAAAATCCTGTCGTATCCATAGAAACGTTACTCGGTTTAGAAGGAGAAGTCATAGGACCCATAGTATTTCATTGCGACGCAATTTCCGTGTGAATTCGTCAATGTGTGGGAGTGAGGGATGCAGTAAAGAGGATTAGTGGATCGGAAATGAGATTGTCGTATCCCAAAAGAAAATCCTGTCGATTCCATAGAAACGTTACTCGATTTAGAAGGAGAAGTCATAGAACACATAGTATTTCATAGCGACGCAATGTCCGTGTGATATCGTCAATGAGTGGGAGTGAGGGATGCAGTAAAGAAGGATTAGTGGATCGGAAATGAGATTGCCGTATCCCAAAAGAAAATCCTTTCGTTTCCACAGAAACGTTACTCGATTTAGAAGGAAATGTCTTAGAACACATAGTATTTCATAGCGACGCAATTTCCGTGTGATATCGTCAATGAGTGGGAGTGAGGGATGCAGTAAAGAAGGATTAGTGGATCGGAAATGAGATTGTCGTATCCCAAAAGAAAATCCTGTCGTTTCCATAAAAACGTTACTCGATTTAGAAGGAGAAGTCAGAGAACACATAGTATTTCATAGCCACGCAATTTCCGTGTGAATTCGTCAATGAGTGGGAGTGAGGGATGCAGTAAAGAAGGATTAATGGATCGGAAATGAGATTGTCGTATCCCAAAAGAAAATCCTGTCGTTTTTATAGAAACGTTACTCGATTTAGAAGGAAATGTCTTAGAACACATAGTATTTCATAGCGACGCAATGTCCGTGTGAATTCGTCAATGACTCTGAGTGAGGGATGCAGTAAAGAAGGATTAGTGGATCGGAAATGAGATTGTCGTATCCCAAAAGAAAATCCTGTCGTTTCCATAGAAACGTTACTCGATTTAGAAGGAGAAGTCATAGAACACATAGTATTTCATAGCGACGCAATATCCGTGTGAATTCGTCAATGAGTGGGAGTGAGGGAAGCAGTAAAGAAGGATTAGTGGATCGGAAATGAGATTGTCGTATCCCAAACGAAAATCCTGTCGTTTCCACAGAAACGCTACTTGATTTAGAAGGAGAAGTCATAGAACACATAGTATTTCATAGCGACGCAATTTCCGTGTGAATTCGTCAATGTGTGGGAGTGAGGGATGCAGTAAAGAAGGATTAGTGGATCAGAAATGAGGGTGTTGTATCCCAAAAGAAAATCCTGTCGTTTCCATAGAAACGTAACTCGATTTAGAAGGAAATGTCTTAGAACACATAGTATTTCATAGCGTCGCAATTTCCGTGTCAATTCGTCAATGAGGCTGAGTGAGGGATGCAGTAAAGAAGGATTAGTGGATCGGAAATGAGATTGTCGTATCCCAAAAGAAAATCCTTTCGTTTCCATAGAAACGTTACTCGATTTAGTAGGAGAAGTCATAGAACCCATAGTATTTAATAGCGACGCAATTTCTGTGTGACTTCGTCAATGTGTGGGAGTGAGGGATGCAGGAAAAAAGGATTAGTGGATCGGAAATGAGATTGTCGTATCCCAAAAGAAAATCCTGTCGTTTCCATAGAAACGTTACTCGATTTAGAACGAGAAGTCATAGAACACGTAGTATTTCATAGCGACGCAATCTCCGTGTGAATTCGTCAATGTGTGGGAGTGAGGGATGCAGTAAAGAAGGATTAGTGGATCGGAAATGAGAGTGTCGTATCCCAAAAGAAAATCCTGTCGTTTCCATAGAAACGTTACTCGATTTAGAAGGAAATGTCTTAGAACGCAAAGTATATCATAGCGACGCAATTTCCGTGTGAATTCGTTAATGAGTGGTAGTGAGGGATGCAGTAGAGAAGGATTAGTGGATTGGAAATGAGATTGTCGTATCCCAAAAGAAAATCCTGTCGTTTCCATAGAAACGTTACTCGGTTTAGAAGGAGAAGTCATAGAACACACAGTATTTCATAGCGACGCAATTTCCGTGTGAATTCGTCAATGTGTGGGAGTGAGTGATGCAGTATAGGAGGATTAGTGGATCGGAAATGAGATTGCCGTATCCCAAAAGAAAATCCTTTCGTTTCCACAGAAACGTTACTCGATTTGGAAGGAGATGTCTTAGAACACATAGTATTTCATAGCGACGCAATTTCCGTGTGATATCGTCAATGAGTGGGAGTGAGGGTTGCAGTAAAGAAGGATTAGTGGATCGGAAATGAGATTGTCGTATCCCAAAAGAAAATCCTGTCGTTTCCATAAAAACGTTACTCGATTTAGAAGGAGAAGTCAGAGAACACATAGTATTTCAGAGCAACGCAATTTCCGTGTGAATTCGTCAATGAGTGGGAGTGAGGGATGCAGTAAAGAAGGATTAGTGGATCGGAAATGAGATTGTCGTATCCCAAAAGAAAATCCTGTCGTTTTTATAGAAACGTTACTCGATTTAGAAGGAAATGTCTTAGAACACATAGTATTTCATAGCGACGCAATTTCCGTGTGAATTCGTCAATGAGTCTGAGTGAGGGATGCAGTATAGGAGGATTAGTGGATCGGAAATGAGATTACCATATCCCAAAAGAAAATCCTTTCGTTTCCACAGAAACGTTACTCGATTTAGAAGGAAATGTCTTAGAACACATAGTATTTCATAGCGACGCAATTTCCGTGTGAAATCGTCAATGAGTGGGGGTGAGGGATGCAGTAATGAAGGATTAGTGGATCGGAAATGAGATTGTCGTATCCCAAAAGAAAATCCTGTCGTTTCAATAGAAACGTTACTCGATTTAGAAGGAGAAGTCATAGAACCCATAGTATTTCATAGCGACGCAATTTCCGTGTGAATTCGTCAATGTGTGGGAGTGAGGGATGCAGTATAGATGGATTTGTGGATCGGAAATGAGATTGTCGTATCCCAAAAGAAAATCCTGTCGTTTCCATAGAAATGTTACTCGATTTAGAAGGAAATGTCTTAGAACACATAGTATTTCATAGCGACGCAGTTTCCGTGTGAATTCGTAAATGAGTGGGAGTGAGGGATGCAGTAAAGATGGATTAGTGGATCGGAAATGAGATTGTCGTATCCCAAAAGAAAATCCTCTCGTTTCCATAGAAACGTTACTCGATTTAAAAGGAGAAGTCATAGAACCCAGAGTATTTCATAGCGACCCAATTTCTGGGTTAATCCGTCAAATAGTGTGAGTGAGGGACGCAGTAAAGAAGGATTAATGGATCGGAAATGAGATTGTCGTATCCCAAAAGAAAATCCTGTCGTTTCCATAGAAACGTTACTCGGTTTAGAAGGAAATGTCTTAGAACACATAGTATTTCATAGCGACGCAATGTCCGTGTGAATTCCTCAAAGAGTGGGAGTGAGGGATGCAGTAAAGAAGGATTAGTGGATCGGAAATGAGATTGTCGTATCCCAAAAGAAAATCCTGTCGTCTCCATAGAAACGTTACTCGATTTAGAAGGAGAAGTCTTAGAACACATAGTATTTCATAGCGACGCAATATCCGTGTGAATTCGTCAATGAGTGGGAGTGAGGGAAGCAGTAAAGAAGGATTAGTGGATCGGAAATGAGATTGTCGTATCCCAAACGAAAATCCTGTCGTTTCCACAGAAACGCTACTTGATTTAGAAGGAGAAGTCATAGAACACATAGTATTTCATAGCGACGCAATTTCCGTGTGAATTCGTCAATGTGTGGGAGTGAGGGATGCAGTAAAGAAGGATTAGTGGATCAGAAATGAGGGTGTTGTTTCCCAAAAGAAAATCCTGTCGTTTCCATAGAAACGTAACTCGATTTAGAAGGAAATGTCTTAGAACACATAGTATTTCATAGCGTCGCAATTTCCGTGTCAATTCGTCAATGAGGCTGAGTGAGGGATGCAGTAAAGAAGGATTAGTGGATCGGAAATGAGATTGTCGTATCCCAAAAGAAAATCCTTTCGTTTCCATAGAAACGTTACTCGATTTAGTAGGAGAAGTCATAGAACCCATAGTATTTAATAGCGACGCAATTTCTGTGTGACTTCGTCAATGTGTGGGAGTGAGGGATGCAGGAAAAAAGGATTAGTGGATCGGAAATGAGATTGTCGTATCCCAAAAGAAAATCCTGTCGTTTCCATAGAAACGTTACTCGATTTAGAACGAGAAGTCATAGAACACGTAGTATTTCATAGCGACGCAATCTCCGTGTGAATTCGTCAATGTGTGGGAGTGAGGGATGCAGTAAAGAAGGATTAGTGGATCGGAAATGAGAGTGTCGTATCCCAAAAGAAAATCCTGTCGTTTCCATAGAAACGTTACTCGATTTAGAAGGAAATGTCTTAGAACGCAAAGTATATCATAGCGACGCAATTTCCGTGTGAATTCGTCAATGAGTGGTAGTGAGGGATGCAGTAGAGAAGGATTAGTGGATTGGAAATGAGATTGTCGTATCCCAAAAGAAAATCCTGTCGTTTCCATAGAAACGTTACTCGGTTTAGAAGGAGAAGTCATAGAACCCACAGTATTTCATAGCGACGCAATTTCCGTGTGAATTCGTCAATGTGTGGGAGTGAGTGATGCAGTATAGGAGGATTAGTGGATCGGAAATGAGATTGCCGTATCCCAAAAGAAAATCCTTTCGTTTCCACAGAAAGGTTACTCGATTTGGAAGGAGATGTCTTAGAACACATAGTATTTCATAGCGACGCAATTTCCGTGTGATATCGTCAATGAGTGGGAGTGAGGGATGCAGTAAAGAAGGATTAGTGGATCGGAAATGAGATTGTCGTATCCCAAAAGAAAATCCTGTCGTTTCCATAAAAACGTTACTCGATTTAGAAGGAGAAGTCAGAGAACACATAGTATTTCAGAGCAACGCAATTTCCGTGTGAATTCGTCAATGAGTGGGAGTGAGGGATGCAGTAAAGAAGGATTAGTGGATCGGAAATGAGATTGTCGTATCCCAAAAGAAAATCCTGTCGTTTTTATAGAAACGTTACTCGATTTAGAAGGAAATGTCTTAGAACACATAGTATTTCATAGCGACGCAATTTCCGTGTGAATTCGTCAATGAGTCTGAGTGAGGGATGCAGTATAGGAGGATTAGTGGATCGGAAATGAGATTACCATATCCCAAAAGAAAATCCTTTCGTTTCCACAGAAACGTTACTCGATTTAGAAGGAAATGTCTTAGAACACATAGTATTTCATAGCGACGCAATTTCCGTGTGAAATCGTCAATGAGTGGGGGTGAGGGATGCAGTAATGAAGGATTAGTGGATCGGAAATGAGATTGTCGTATCCCAAAAGAAAATCCTGTCGTTTCAATAGAAACGTTACTCGATTTAGAAGGAGAAGTCATAGAACCCATAGTATTTCATAGCGACGCAATTTCCGTGTGAATTCGTCAATGTGTGGGAGTGAGGGATGCAGTATAGATGGATTTGTGGATCGGAAATGAGATTGTCGTATCCCAAAAGAAAATCCTGTCGTTTCCATAGAAATGTTACTCGATTTAGAAGGAAATGTCTTAGAACACATAGTATTTCATAGCGACGCAGTTTCCGTGTGAATTCGTAAATGAGTGGGAGTGAGGGATGCAGTAAAGATGGATTAGTGGATCGGAAATGAGATTGTCGTATCCCAAAAGAAAATCCTCTCGTTTCCATAGAAACGTTACTCGATTTAAAAGGAGAAGTCATAGAACCCAGAGTATTTCATAGCGACCCAATTTCTGGGTTAATCCGTCAAATAGTGTGAGTGAGGGACGCAGTAAAGAAGGATTAATGGATCGGAAATGAGATTGTCGTATCCCAAAAGAAAATCCTGTCGTTTCCATAGAAACGTTACTCGGTTTAGAAGGAAATGTCTTAGAACACATAGTATTTCATAGCGACGCAATGTCCGTGTGAATTCCTCAAAGAGTGGGAGTGAGGGATGCAGTAAAGAAGGATTAGTGGATCGGAAATGAGATTGTCGTATCCCAAAAGAAAATCCTGTCGTCTCCATAGAAACGTTACTCGATTTAGAAGGAGAAGTCTTAGAACACATAGTATTTCATAGCGACGCAATATCCGTGTGAATTCGTCAATGAGTGGGAGTGAGGGAAGCAGTAAAGAAGGATTAGTGGATCGGAAATGAGATTGTCGTATCCCAAACGAAAATCCTGTCGTTTCCATAGAAACGTTACTGGATTTAGAAGGAGAAGTCATAGAACACATAGTATTTCATAGCGACGCAATTTCCGTGTGAATTCGTCAATGTGTGGGAGTGAGGGATGCAGTAAAGAAGGATTAGTGGATCGGAAATGAGAGTGTTGTCTCCCAAAAGAAAATCCTGTCGTTTCCATAGAAACGTTACTCGATTTAGAAGGAAATATCTTAGAACACATAGTATTTCATAGCGTCGCAATTTCCGTGTCAATTCGTCAATGAGTCTGAGTGAGGGATGCAGTAAAGAAGGATTAGTGGATCGGAAATGAGATTGTCGTATCCCAAAAGAAAATCCTGTCGTTTCCATAGAAACGTTACTCGATTTAGAAGGAGAAGTCATAGAACCCATAGTATTTAATAGCTACGCAATTTCTGTGTGACTTCGTCAATGTGTGGGAGTGAGGGATGCAGGAAAAAGGGATTAGTGGATCGGAAATGAGATTGTCGTATCCCAAAAGAAAATCCTGTCGTTTCCATAGAAACGTTACTCGATTTAGAAGGAGAAGTCATAGAACACATAGTATTTCATAGCGACGCAATCTCCGTGTGAATTCGTCAATGTGTGGGAGTGAGTGATGCAGTATAGGAGGATTAGTGGATCGGAAATGAGATTGCCGTATCCCAAAAGAAAATCCTGTCGTTTCCATAGAAACGTTACTCGATTTAGAAGGAGAAGTCATAGAACCCATAGTATTTAATAGCGACGCAATTTCTGTGTGACTTCGTCAATGTGTGGGAGTGAGGGATGCAGGAAAAAAGGATTAGTGGATCGGAAATGAGATTTTCGTGTCCCAAAAGAAAATCCTGTCGTTTCCATAGAAACGTTACTCGATTTAGAAGGAGAAGTCATAGAACACATAGTATTTCATAGCGACGCAATTTCCGTGTGAATTCGTCAATGTGTGGGAGTGAGGGATGCAGTAAAGAAGGATTAGTGGATCAGAAATGAGAGTGTTGTATCCCAAAAGAAAATCCTGTCGTTTCTACATCTACATCTACATCTACATTGATACTCCGCAAGCCACCCAACAGTGTGTGGCGGAGGGCACTTTACGTGCCACTGTCATTACCTCCCATTCCTGTTCCAGTCGCGTATGGTTCGCGGGAAGAACGACTGTCTGAAAGCCTCCGTGCGCGCTCTAATCTCTCTAATTTTACATTCGTGATCTCCTCGGGAAGTATAAGTAGGGGGTAGCAATATATTCGATACCTCATCCAGAAACGCACCCTCTCGAAACCTGGCGAGCAAGCTACACCGCGATGCAGAGCGCCTCTCTTGCAGAGTCTGCCACTTGAGTTTATTAAACATCTCCGTAACGCTATCACGGTTACCAAATAACCCAGTGACGAAACGCGCCGCTCTTCTTTGGATCTTCTGTATCTCCTCTGTCAACCCGACCTGGTACGGATCCCACACTGATGAGCAATACTCAAGTATAGGTCGAACGAGTGTTTTGTAAGCCACCTCCTTTGTTGATGGACTACATTTTCTAAGCACTCTCCCAATGAATCTCAACCTGGTACCCGCCTTACCAACAATTAGTTTTATATGATCATTCCACTTCAAATCGTTCCGTACGCATACTCCCAGATATTTTACAGAAGTAACTGCTACCAGTGTTTGTTCCGCTATCATATAATCATACAATAAAGGATCCTTCTTTCTATGTATTCGCAATACATTACATTTGTCTATGTTAAGGGTCAGTTGCCACTCCCTGCACCAAGTGCCTATCCGCTGCAGATCTTCCTGTATTTCGCTACAATTTTCTAATGCAGCAACTTCTCTGTATACTACAGCATCATCCGCGAAAAGCCGCATGGAACTTCCGACACTATCTACTAAGTCATTTATATATATTGTGAAAAGCAATGGTCCCATAACACTCCCCTGTGGCACGCCAGAGGTTACTTTAACGTCTGTAGACGTCTCTCCATTGATAACAACATGCTGTGTTCTGTTTGCTAAAAACTCTTCAATCCAGCCACACAGCTGGTCTGATATTCCGTAGGCTCTTACTTTGTTTATCAGGCGACAGTGCGGAACTGTATCGAACGCCTTCCGGAAGTCAAGAAAAGTAGCATCTACCTGGGAGCCTGTATCTAATATTTTCTGGGTCTCATGCACAAATAAGGCGAGTTGGGTCTCACACGATCGCTGTTTCCGGAATCCATGTTGATTCCTACATAGTAGATTCTGGGTTTCCAGAAATGACATGATACGCGAGCAAAAAACATGTTCTAAAATTCTACAAGAGATCGACGTAAGAGATATTGGTCTATAGTTTTGCGCATCTGCTCGACGACCCTTCTTGAAGACTGGGACTATCTGTGCTCCTTTCCAATCATTTGGAACCCTCCGTTCCTCTAGAGACTTGCGGTACACGGCTGTTAGAAGGGGGGCAAATTCTTTCGCGTACTCTGTGTAGAATCGAATTGGTATCCCGTCAGGTCCAGTGGACTTTCCTCTATTGAGTGATTCCAGTTGCTTTTCTATTCCTTGGACACTTATTTCGATGTCAGAAACGTTACTCGGTTTAGAAGGAAATGTCTTAGAACACATAGTATTTCATAGCGACGCAATGTCCGTGTGAATTCGTCAATGAGTGGGAGTGAGGGATGCAGTAAAGAAGGATTAGTGGATCGGAAATGAGATTGTCGTATCCCAAAAGAAAATCCTGTCGTCTCCATAGAAACGTTACTCGATTTAGAAGGAGAAGTCTTAGAACACATAGTATTTCATAGCGACGCAATATCCGTGTGAATTCGTCAATGAGTGGGAGTGAGGGAAGCAGTAAAGAAGGATTAGTGGATCGGAAATGAGATTCCATAGAAACGTTACTCGATTTAGAAGGAAATGTCTTAGAACACATAGTATTTCATACGAACGCAGTTTCCGTGTGAATTCGTAAATGAGTGGGAGTGAGGGATGCAGTAAAGATGGATTAGTGGATCGGAAATGAGATTGTCGTATCCCAAAAGAAAATCCTGTCGTTTCCATAGAAACGTTACTCTATTTAAAAGGAGAAGTCATAGAACCCATAGTATTTCATAGCGACCCAATTTCTGGGTTAATCCGTCAAATAGTGTGAGTGAGGGATGCAGTAAAGAAGGATTAATGGATCGGAAATGAGATTGTCGTATCCCAAAAGAAAATCCTGTCGTTTCCATAGAAACGTTACTCGGTTTAGAAGGAAATGTCTTAGAACACATAGTATTTCATAGCGACGCAATGTCCGTGTGAATTCGTCAATGAGTGGGAGTGAGGGATGCAGTAAAGAAGGATTAGTGGATCGGAAATGAGATTGTCGTATCCCAAAAGAAAATCCTGTCGTCTCCATAGTAACGTTACTCGATTTAGAAGGAGAAGTCTTAGAACACATAGTATTTCATAGCGACGCAATATCCGTGTGAATTCGTCAATGAGTGGGAGTGAGGGAAGCAGTAAAGAAGGATTAGTGGATCGGAAATGAGATTGTCGTATCCCAAACGAAAATCCTGTCGTTTCCATAGAAACGTTACTCGATTTAGAAGGAGAAGTCATAGAACACATAGTATTTCATAGCGACGCAATTTCCGTGTGAATTCGTCAATGTGTGGGAGTGAGGGATGCAGAAAAGAAGGATTAGTGGATCAGAAATGAGAGTGTTGTATCCCAAAAGAAAATCCTGTCGTTTCCATAGAAACGTTACTCGATTTAGAAGGAAATGTCTTAGAACACATAGTATTTCATAGCGTCGCAATTTCCGTGTCAATTCGTCAATGAGTCTGAGTGAGGGATGCAGTAAAGAAGGATTAGTGGATCGGAAATGAGATTGTCGTATCCCAAAAGAAAATCCAGTCGTTTCCATAGAAACGTTACTCGATTTAGAAGGAGAAGTCATAGAACCCATAGTATTTAATAGCGACGCAATTTCTGTGTGACTTCGTCAATGTGTGGGAGTGAGGGATGCAGGAAAAAAGCATTAGTGGATCGGAAATGAGATTGTCGTATCCCAAGAGAAAATCCTGTCGTTTCCATAGAAACGTTACTCGATTTAGAAGGAGAAGTCATAGAACACATAGTATTTCATAGCGACGCAATCTCCGTGTGAATTCGTCAATGTGTGGGAGTGAGGGATGCAGTAAGGAAGGATTAGTGGATCGGAAATGAGAGTGTCGTATCCCAAAAGAAAATCCTGTCGTTTCCATAGAAACGTTACTCGATTTAGAAGGAGAAGTCATAGAACACATAGTATTTCATAGCGACGCAATCTCCGTGTGAATTCGTCAATGTGTGGGAGTGAGGGATGCAGTAAAGAAGGATTAGTGGATCGGAAATGAGAGTGTCGTATCGCAAAAGAAAATCCTGTCGTTTCCATAGAAACGTTACTCGATTTAGAAGGAAATGTCTTAGAACGCAAAGTATATCATAGCGACGCAATTTCCGTGTGAATTCGTCAATGGGTGGTAGTGAGGGATGCAGTAGAGAAGGATTAGTGGATCGGAAATGAGATTGTCGTATCCCAAAAGAAAATCCTGTCGTTTCCATAGAAACATTACTCGGTTTAGAAGGAGAAGTCATAGAACCCACAGTATTTCATAGCGACGCAATTTCCGTGTGAATTCGTCAATGTGTGGGAGTGAGGGATGCAGTAAAGAGGATTAGTGGATCGGAAATGAGATTGTCGTATCCCAAAAGAAAATCCTGTCGATTCCATAGAAACGTTACTCGATTTAGAAGAAGAAGTCATAGAACACATAGTATTTCATAGCGACGCAATTTCCGTGTGAATTCGTCAATGTGTGGGAGTGAGTGATGCAGTATAGGAGGATTAGTGGATCGGAAATGAGATTGCCGTATCCCAAAAGAAAATCCTTTCGTTTCCACAGAAACGTTACTCGATTTAGAAGGAAATGTCTTAGAACACATAGTATTTCATAGCGACGCAATTTCCGTGTGATATCGTCAATGAGTGGGAGTGAGGGATGCAGTAAAGAAGGATTAGTGGATCGGAAATGAGATTGTCGTATCCCAAAAGAAAATCCTGTCGTTTCCATAAAAACGTTACTCGATTTAGAAGGAGAAGTCAGAGAACACATAGTATTTCAGAGCCACGCAATTTCCGTGTGAATTCGTCAATGAGTGGGAGTGAGGGATGCAGTAAAGAAGGATTAGTGGATCGGAAATGAGATTGTCGTATCCCAAAAGAAAATCCTGTCGTTTTTATAGAAACGTTACTCGATTTAGAAGGAAATGTCTTAGAACACATAGTATTTCATAGCGACGCAATTTCCGTGTGAATTCGTCAATGAGTCTGAGTGAGGGATGCAGTAAAGAAGGATTAGTGGATCGGAAATGAGATTGTCGTATCCCAAAAGAAAATCCTGTCGATTCCATAGAAACGTTACTCGATTTAGAAGGAGAAGTCATAGAACACATAGTATTTCATAGCGACGCAATTTCCGTGTGAATTCGTCAATGTGTGGGAGTGAGTGATGCAGTATAGGAGGATTAGTGGATCGGAAATGAGATTACCATATCCCAAAAGAAAATCCTTTCGTTTCCACAGAAACGTTACTCGATTTAGAAGGAAATGTCTTAGAACACATAGTATTTCATAGCGACGCAATTTCCGTGTGAAATCGTCAATGAGTGGGAGTGAGGGATGCAGTAATGAAGGATTAGTGGATCGGAAATGAGATTGTCGTATCCCAAAAGAAAATCCTATCGTTTCCATAGAAACGTTACTCGATTTAGAAGGAGAAGTCATAGAACCCATAGTATTTCATAGCGACGCAATTTCCGTGTGAATTCGTCAATGTATGGGAGTGAGGGATGCAGTAAAGACGGATTTGTGGATCGGAAATGAGATTGTCGTATCCCAAAAGAAAATCCTGTCGTTTCCATAGAAATGTTACTCGATTTAGAAGGAAATGTCTTAGAACACATAGTACTTCATAGCGACGCAGTTTCCGTGTGAATTCGTAAATGAGTGGGAGTGAGGGATGCAGTAAAGATGGATTAGTGGATCGGAAATGAGATTGTCGTATCCCAAAAGAAAATCCTCTCGTTTCCATAGAAACGTTACTCGATTTAAAAGGAGAAGTCATAGAACCCAGAGTATTTCATAGCGACCCAATTTCTGGGTTAATCCGTCAAATAGTGTGAGTGAGGGATGCAGTAAAGAAGGATTAATGGATCGGAAATGAGATTGTCGTATCCCAAAAGAAAATCCTGTCGTTTCCATAGAAACGTTACTCGGTTTAGAAGGAAATGTCTTAGAACACATAGTATTTCTTAGCGACGCAATGTCCGTGCGAATTCCTCAACGAGTGGGAGTGAGGGGTGCAGTAAAGAAGGATTAGTGGATCGGAAATGAGATTGTCGTATCCCAAAAGAAAATCCTGTCGTCTCCATAGAAACGTTACTCGATTTAGAAGGAGAAGTCTTAGTACACATAGTATTTCATAGCGACGCAATATCCGTGTGAATTCGTCAATGAGTGGGAGTGAGGGAAGCAGTAAAGAAGGATTAGTGGATCGAAAATGAGATTGTCGTATCCCAAACGAAAATCCTGTCGTTTCCATAGAAACGTTACTCGATTTAGAAGGAGAAGTCATAGAACACATAGTATTTCATAGCGACGCAATCTCCGTGTGAATTCGTCAATGTGTGGGAGTGATGGATGCAGTAAAGAAGGATTAGTGGATCGGAAATGAGAGTGTTGTATCCCAAAAGAAAATCCTGTCGATTCCATAGAAACGTTACTCGATTTAGAAGGAAATGTCTTAGAACACATAGTATTTCATAGCGTCGCAATTTCCGTGTCAATTCGTCAATGAGTCTGAGTGAGGGATGCAGTAAAGAAGGATTAGTGGATCGGAAATGAGATTGTCGTATCCCAAAAGAAAATCCTGTCGTTTCCATAGAAACGTTACTCGATTTAGAAGGAGAAGTCATAGAACCCATAGTATTTAATAGCGACGCAATTTCTGTGTGACTTCGTCAATGTGTGGGAGTGAGGGATGCAGGAAAAAAGGATTAGTGGATCGGAAATGAGATTGTCGTATCCCAAAAGAAAATCCTGTCGTTTCCATAGAAACGTTACTCGATTTAGAAGGAGAAGTCATAGAACTCATAGTATTTCATAGCGACGCAATCTCCGTGTGAATTCGTCAATGTGTGGGAGTGAGTGATGCAGTATAGGAGGATTAGTGGATCGGAAATGAGATTGCCGTATCCCAAAAGAAAATCCTTTCGTTTCCACAGAAACGTTACTCGATTTAGAAGGAAAAGTCTTAGAACACATAGTATTTCATAGCGACGCAATTTCCGTGTGATATCGTCAATGAGTGGACTTGAGGGATGCAGTAAAGAAGGATTAGTGGATCGGAAATGAGATTGTCGTATCCCAAAACAAAATTCCTGTCGTTTAAATAAAAACGTTACTCGATTTAGAAGGAGAAGTCAGAGAACACATAGTATTTCATAGCCACGCAATTTCCGTGTGAATTCGTCAATGAGTGGGAGTGAGGGATGCAGTAAAGAAGGATTAGTGGATCGGAAATGAGATTGTCGTATCCCAAAAGAAAATCCTGTCGTTTTTATAGAAACGTTACTCAAATTAGAAGGAAATGTCTTAGAACACATAGTATTTCATAGCGACGCAATTTCCGTGTGAATTCGTCAATGAGTCTGAGTGAGGGATGCAGTAAAGAAGGATTAGTGGATCGGAAATGAGATTGTCGTATCCCAAAAGAAAATCCTGTCGTTTCCATAGAAACGTTACTCGATTTAGAAGGAAAAGTCATAGAACCCATAGTATTTAATAGCGACGCAATTTCTGTGTGACTTCGTCAATGTGTGGGAGTGAGGGATGCAGGAAAAAAGGATTAGTGGATCGGAAATGAGATTTTCGTGTCCCAAAAGAAAATCCTGTCGTTTCCATAGAAACGTTACTCGATTTAGAAGGAGAAGTCATAGAACACATAGTATTTCATAGCGACGCAATTTCCGTGTGAATTCGTCAATGTGTGGGAGTGAGGGATGCAGTAAAGAAGGATTAGTGGATCAGAAATGAGAGTGTTGTATCCCAAAAGAAAATCCTGTCGTTTCCATAGAAACGTTACTCGATTTAGAAGGAAATGTCTTAGAACACATAGTATTTCATACGGACGCAGTTTCCGTGTGAATTCGTAAATGAGTGGGAGTGAGGGATGCAGTAAAGATGGATTAGTGGATCGGAAATGAGATTGTCGTATCCCAAAAGAAAATCCTGTCGTTTCCATAGAAACGTTACTCTATTTAAAAGGAGAAGTCATAGAACCCATAGTATTTCATAGCGACATAATTTCTGGGTTAATCCGTCAAATAGTGTGAGTGAGGGATGCAGTAAAGAAGGATTAATGGATCGGAAATGAGATTGTCGTATCCCAAAAGAAAATCCTTTCGTTTCCATAGAAACGTTACTCGGTTTAGAAGGAAATGTCTTACAACACATAGTATTTCATAGCGACGCAATGTCCGTGTGAATTCGTCAATGAGTGGGAGTGAGGGATGCAGTAAAGAAGGATTAGTGGATCGGAAATGAGATTGTCGTATCCCAAAAGAAAATCCTGTCGTCTCCATAGAAACGTTACTCGATTTAGAAGGAGAAGTCTTAGAACACATAGTATTTCATAGCGACGCAATATCCGTGTGAATTCGTCAATGAGTGGGAGTGAGGGAAGCAGTAAAGAAGGATTAGTGGATCGGAAATGAGATTGTCGTATCCCAAACGAAAATCCTGTCGTTTCCATGGAAACGTTACTCGATTTAGAAGGAGAAGTCATAGAACACATAGTATTTCATAGCGACGCAATTTCCGTGTGAATTCGTCAATGTGTGGGAGTGAGGGATGCAGAAAAGAAGGATTAGTGGATCAGAAATGAGAGTGTTGTATCCCAAAAGAAAATCATGTCGTTTTCATAGAAACGTTACTCGATTTAGAAGGAAATGTCTTAGAACACATAGTATTTCATAGCGTCGCAATTTCCGTGTCAATTCGTCAATGAGTCTGAGTGAGGGATGCAGTAAAGAAGGATTAGTGTATCGGAATGAGATTGTCGTATCCCAAAAGAAAATACTGTCGTTTCCATAGAAACGTTACTCGATTTAGAAGGAGAAGTCATAGAACCGATAGTATTTAATAGCGACGCAATTTCTGTGTGACTTCGTCAATGTGTGGGAGTGAGGGATGCAGGAAAAAAGGATTAGTGGATCGGAAATGAGATTGTCGTATCCCAAAAGAAAATCCTGTCGTTTCCATAGAAACGTTACTCGATTTAGAAGGAGAAGTCATAGAACACATAGTATTTCATAGCGACGTAATCTCCGTGTGAATTCGTCAATGTGTGGGAGTGAGGGATGCAGTAAAGAAGGATTAGTGGATCGGAAATGAGAGTGTCGTATCCCAAAAGAAAATCCTGTCGTTTCCATAGAAACGTTACTCGATTTAGAAGGAAATGTCTTAGAACGCAAAGTATATCATAGCGACGCAATTTCCGTGTGAATTCGTCAATGTGTCGGAGTGAGGGATGCAGTAAAGAGGATTAGTGGATTGGAAATGAGATTGTCGTATCCCAAAAGAAAATCCTGTCGATTCCATAGAAACGTTACTGGAT